>NC_079488.1:59546104-59849968 GCF_020520425.1 Spinacia oleracea | reverse complement strand
TACTTCTCCATCTAGCCAAGCTTCCTCTTGATCCTCCACCCAAACAAGAGATCCCACCACATAATGAATACTTACAGCCTGCACAGTAAAAAAGATTATCCAACAGGTGATTGTTATAGAACTTTTTTTTTATGAAACAAAGTACAATACATACTAATTATTCTTCACACACTCACATTCTGGTCTGGGTTAGTACCTAAACCGCCAACAATCACCACTGAAACATGAAAAATACTTTGAAGTCTGATTGAAGGGAAAAATAAACTTGTTTCTCACTAGTGAGAAAAAACTTAGTCCCCACTATTTAATTGAATGTGTCTCTCATTCCTAACCATTCCATAAATCAGGCAATGTCTGATTTCTGAATAAATTATTAAACTTCAGAGCTGGACAAATATGAGCACCCCAATTGAACACACTAGCTACTATCAACATCTTACAAAGCCTGCTATAAAAAAAAGCCAGGATTTGAACACAACTATCGTGTACCACCCCCAATCGTTACCAACTAAGCTAGTTCGCGTGCACTTATTTTTTCAATCACAGGCCAAAATAAGACGATAAGCCATTAAATAACCGAAATATTATATTCACAAACAAATCAATAACAGTCCAAAATGAGCTAAACCTAAATGTTCAAATGCAGGATATAACTCATAAATATCCCATTCTTGCCTGTTTTGGAGTGTCCCCATTTCGTCAACAAATCAATGAAACAAATTAGTAACAGTCCAAAATGAGCTAAACCGAAATGTTCAAATGCAGGATATAACACATAAAAATCTCATTCTTGCCTGTTTTGGAGTAGTCCCCATTTCGTCTCAATTTCGTATGTAGATAGTCACACAATGACACCTTAATTACAATTAATTTTCACCATTCTTCCTGCGAAAAACAACGACAATCAGAAACATTATCATTGATTCACTAAATAGAAATCACGTTAGGGTAAAAATAATCAAATTAAATCGTCAATTCGTACACATAATTAAAAAAAAAATTCAACAAAAGGTTACAAATTCGCACCAGAATGCCGATCAAATCCGGCAAGAAAACAGGTAAAATGGTGTCGATTAGAATTGAGGAGAGAGAAAGCAGT
Source organism: Spinacia oleracea (assembly GCF_020520425.1). NCBI lineage: Eukaryota > Viridiplantae > Streptophyta > Magnoliopsida > Caryophyllales > Amaranthaceae > Spinacia > Spinacia oleracea. The sequence continues at coordinate 59,848,869 of NC_079488.1, read as the reverse complement.
TTCAGGGAAGTATTGGTTGGATGATCAAAGGAAAGAGAGAATGAGGGAGAATAATAATTTCTAAAATTAAGTAGTATTTGACCCGTTATTAATTAGTTATGTCATTTTAATTTTTAGTGCTGCTCCATCACAAATTCACCATGCATGCAGGCTGCAGCATGCTCGTGGAGGAACTATCAAACCATAACGGGGTAGGTTCATTTCGGACGCTAACAAACTACTCTCTTACTGTTTGCAATTTATTAGGTTCTTAGTATATATTTGTATGTTACTAGTTGTTGGACCATCCCAAGATATAAAAATCTATTCCGTAAAAATGCTATGTAAAAAGCGGATGCAAAATTAGGTGGTTAATGCAACGGCAAAAAATGCTAAAATCATGTCAAAATGAAGTTCAAACTTAATCACAAGCCAAAATATTGTCTCGATTTCTGAAAAGTATTCTCTAAAATATATAATGAACACATCCTTGTGGGAACACAATTAAAGATTTTCGATTAAAATCTTAAAATCTCGTTATGCAAAATGCATGGTCATACATTCTTCAACTAATTACAAACAATATCAATCTTGACAATTTGTCTTCTTTGATTTCTTTCGGCGCGAAGGTAATCGAGCCAGAATAGGTCATATGAATGACATCACTTCAACCTCACCCCGAGTATTGAGCAGATTGATTGAGTAGGTCATATTACTCATATGACTCACCATTGATTCATTTTGATTGTTTTGATACATCAGTTCCCTCCGATCGAGAGCTTCTCTTTACTGGTAGTAACAACTGTAATACCTCGTATTTTTATAATATTTATAAATATATTTTATTATATTTATAAAGCATTTTTAGATTTTTGGAATTTATTTCGCATTTAAATAGTATTTAAATGTATTTTAATTAATTAGAATATTTATTATTTTAATTAATTACAAAACGAATTTAATTTTCGAGTCGGAAAATTTATTGGGTCGCAAGTAATTTTAAAAGGTTCGGGTTTTAAATGAAAAGTCCAATTCGTTTTATTAAACGAGTCCAATCAAAAAAATTTAATTCAAGTCCTAAGCTAGCCCAATCATTTAATTTCCTAAGCCCAATTATAATTTCCTAAGCCTAGCCCATTGAAAATAGGGAGCCTATAAATAGGACTCCCCATCATTAAATGAATCCCTTAATTTCATAAACCCTCTTTTTGCTTGCTTGCACCTCACTCCTCTTGCCCCTCTTCCTCTAGGCCGGCCCGCACAGCACGAGTGCTCGTGCTCGCTGTCCCCTCGTCCTCGTCGTCCCCTATTGCTCGCTGCTGCTCGTGCCTCTCGCACGGCACAGCCCTCGTCCCCCCCTTGTTTCCCCTGCTGCGTCGAGTGTTGTGTGCCGTGTGGTGTGCTGCTGTCCCTCGCACACCCACACCCCTTCCTCTGGTCTTCCCCTCTCGCCTCTCGCTCGCACGCAGCGCCCAGCCCAGGCGCGTTGCCCCGCTGCTGCGTCCCCCTTCGTCGCTGCGCACACACGCACACGAGTTGTGCGTTGTGTGTGTGTGTTCGTGTTTTGTTCGTTCTTGTTCACTCTTTTCGCCCAATCACATTAATTCTCTTCTTCCTTACCTATTCTATTTAAATTCCGCATTTTAAATTATAATATTATTATTGTTTTGAATGATTAAAATACTGGGAATCGGTTGTGAACACCGTGCTTTGAGGATTTACGTGTTGTGATTCATTAGGCTTGTTTTAATTATTAAAGTATGAATTTTCAGATTCGTTTATTTAATAAAGGATTGATTTTTATGATGATAAATTGGTTTTATTGGGATTTTATCGTTAGGGTTTTAACCTAGACCTAATGAGTCAATTGATTAGCATAATTAGGTGATGATTTTAATTATGATAATCAATTATATTTTCAGATTTGAATAAAGGCTTAAAGTGTTGATTTTTATTGATTTTAAAGGCGGAAAAAGTATGTTTTCGTACTAGGGATTGGTTTTGCAAATTGAGACGATTATATTATTGAAAAAAGATTGAATTCTAAAGTTTAAATGAGGTTTTAGATTTTATAAAGTTGCTGGAAATTTAATGAACATGGAAATAATTTAAGTTTCATTATTTTGGTGATAGGAGGTGATTTCTAAGTGAGTTCTCGTTATTGCAAAGTGGCTCCTACGCTTAGGTATTCAAGGTACGTACAAGTCTAGGGCGACCACACCATTTGTCAAGAGAATTACATGACTGTTGTTGATGTGAATTATATTATGTGGAAGCATGTTTATTTTTGGTGAACGATCATGTGATTTATGATGTTGGATTTATTGGGTTAATTGTTGAACAAGCATGTTGAGATTATTATGAGTATGGATTTCATTGTCAATCATGTTGTTCAATATTTATGCATGTATGGTTTGTTTCACATGCAAGGGATGGATTATTTATTTGTTATGCTATTGTACGGGATGTCTAGCATACTTTTGAGCCAATTATTCGTACTTCGTAGTACTATTTATTTTACCACATGTGAAGGGTTAGCTCACGTAAGCCACCACATATGTAGGGTTCAGTTGGGAATATTATATGAAATGAATTAGGAATTGTCGTGCAAGGGCACAACCCTCATGTTAATGGGCATGATGTTGAATCTCACTTTGGTGAGGAGGAACATGGTAGTAATTTCACAAGTGTCTTGCTTTGTTGATCACAAGTCCTAAAGCATTAAAATAAGATTGTTTTGGTTGTTGTTTATTAATTGTATGTGTGTATGTTGTTGAGTCTTGAGTTCGCCTTTAATAAAATATTAATAAACGTAAAGTGCAACCAGAACAAGCTTCAAAACTCTTGGAACGTATACCTTGAGTATGAACAATGGGGGGAGACTTGCCGGAAAGCTTGATCTCCTACTAATGATACAAGACGTTGTTTCATTCATATTTTGCGCAGGAATTCCGTCGGTATGGCCCGACACTCTGTATGGCCCAATTTTATTAATTATTTTTTGGTGTATGGTTGGCTCCCATCACCTTTCCTTTATGGAATATTTCTTTTGGCCCGTTCGAAGCTTATTCTAATTAAACTGTGAGTCAAGAGTCGAGTCTTGTATTCATGATTTGTTTGTTAATTATTAAATGGCTTTTGCGTGATGATTAGTACTTAGAGAGTGATGCATGTTTATAGTTTTGTTTCACTCTATTCTTGTAAGTACTCAGCTTTCGCTGACTACGTGCTTTGTGTTTTTGGTCATGGCCTTTGCTTTATTGACCCTATGATGATCTATCATTGCACTTGCATTGATGGAGAGTAGAATAATATAGCAGGTTGGTAGATCGAAATCATGTGGCTTGGGATGATCGAGAGAGTTGCATGCTTTCGTATTTTGAACTATTTAATTTTACTTTAATTATGTTTGAAATTGTTGAACTTTTTATACTTTGGTTTTTGGGCCGTCATGGTTCCGAATTGTAGGAGGCCTCGATATTTTATTAGTTACGTTTTTAAAAGTTAGTTGACATTAATTCCGATGCGTAATTCTGGTAATAGCCTTAACCGTTATCACGGTGGCGGTAATACTTTAGTAATTCCTTTATTTTAATGTTGGAAAATGGTTTTATAAAAGCAAGGAATTATTAGGGTGTTACAACAACAGACCAGCATAGACCAGCTCCTACGCACTTTGTGAATTTGGAGTTCTCTGACTCCTTGAAGTATTTGTCAATGAAGCCATGGAACAAATTGACCCTTGCTATGTATATTTTTCTAAGCCTTGGTTCTTTTTGATTTGGAAAATGAACCAGCAAAACATGCCGTGAAGTCTTCCTAGCTGATAGGAACACAAATGCAAATTAGGCAGAAAAAAGATATCGTGTATTCGTGTGGCTCCTTTTTCCCGACTGACGTGTGTTTAAGAATAACATCGTTGATAAGCTAAAATTATTTTCTATATATTTTTTTCCAATGATCAGTGTATTAAATATGATTTGCAACAAAATTTCTATCCAAAACACGAAATTAGCTCATATGCAACTGATCCTTTCTTTATGCAATTCTATATTATAAACGAACTGATCTTTTAGAGGTGTTGTTTCTTGTTCCCTTTTGTCCAAAACATCAACAAGAGAGTCTCAAAATTATGATTTCAGACATGCCAACTTTCGGCCAGATGGAGAGAAGATAGAAAGACAGTAACTTCTTTCGCTTCAGATGGATGATTGACCAAATTATAAACTTTACCTGCAACAAACAAGCAACCATCAATCAAGGGACGTCTTCAGCTCAACGAATCCTAGTACAACAGCTATCGAGGGAGTCATAGACGATAAAGAAGACCGAAAAGCTCCCAATTAGGTAAGTAGTTGTTTAGAGCCGAAGGAGATCTTTTGATTATCTTTTTCTATTTGGGACTCTATAGCCTACGTACTTGGCTTTAGGAAGTAACACAAGACATTGTTACATCCACGTTACTCCACATACTGCATTTCTATTGACACAAATTATTCAAACAACACCAACAATAAAGAATACTTTGTTCTATATGTCATTAACATTCACCGAGTTTGCTGCATTTATGATACTGATACTGCATTTACTTTTTTCTAAATTGTCAACTCAAAATCATAAACGACATATTTTGTTCCAAGCATTCACTGAGTTTGTTGCATTTATGATTTTCGAAAATGATTTATCATGGTTTCAAACATGCAATATATTACCTTTATCATGTATCGGGCTCTTTAGGCCTTCCTTTCAATATGAACTTTTGGGTCTGGCATCAATTTCAGGTGGTCTACCAATTAGCTCCGTCTAGTTTGCCGTCAATTTTGAGTTCTCTGCCATCAACTTCGGGTGGTTTTTTGTTGTGATCATGAGGGCATGTGTGGGCTTCGACATAGTCTGTCGTCAGCTCTGGGTGATCTTGAATCAGCAAACCCAACATCATAGGTGGTCTATCGCAACCTTCAGGTGTTTGCGTCAGTTTTAGTTGACCGGAATTTGATACTCTCATGTCTGCTGACGTGAGATTCACCCTTTTAAAACTTTATTTGACATGAATAGTTGTCTGCACCAGACCTGACATCCAAGATGCAATTGTTTGCACACATTAAGTGAGAAAAATTGACATACATAACTCTATGCACCAGACTTGGAATATAAAACTTCATCAAATTTCTGAATGAAGCAACATACCATAAGACCATTGATTCTTAAAATGGAACAATTTAAGTCCTTACCTCCTCCCTTAACCCAACAGACGATTACATAAATTCTATTGTATACGAGACAAAGAATGAGATGACCTGTACAGATAAAATAAAATTAACAATTAGGCCAAGATAGAGGACATTTTCTTCAATCAACAAAATGCAACCATAAATAGGGTCGAAAAAAATACAAAGACCGCATGTGTGGGATACCTGGCAAGACCTAGAAGAGAGAATACTATGGATTCAACTTTCTTCATTCCCATTAAAAATACACGAAAGTAACATGAACTACCAAACCAAATATTATGGCAATTCTTTGCATTAAATAATGAACACAGGATAATGGTATAAAAAAAGTAAATAATTGGTCAGACAGAGAACAGGAAAGGGGAGGATCCCACCTTTTCAATGTTAGGTTATGATACATATGACAATTCATAAATCATGCGGAAAAACCATAAAGCCAGGAAAGCATATTATTTACACATAATCATTTAGCATAGTTTAGATGCATACACTTTGTTGTGTGTCTTCCCTAGCTGCGCCCGAACCAAACAAGAACAAGTCTTTAGGACTCCAAATGTCGTCCCTCCGTATATAGTCCATAGCACGTCCGGATCCGCCTTAAGCTTGACCAACTAGGATCGCCCTTAAGGTACTTAGAATTTTCGGCTATTGTAGGCAATTATATATCACTGAATTTTTGCTCTCAAAAATCACTTTGAATACTTGAATCGTGTTTACAAATAATGACCCTAGGCCCTTATTTATAGAGGTATGGAAAAGGAATTGTAATCCTACTAGGATGTGGATTTGTTAATTAGAACTTTATTAGGACTCTAAATAACAAAGCAAATCTAATAGGATTATGATTTTAATCTTCGCACGAATCCTAATAGGATTAGGATTTCCCGCACACGCATCGTACAAGCCGTGCACCCGCGCAGGCCTTGCGGCCCACGACAAGCGCACAGCCCATGTGCGGTGCTGCGTGCGCGCGCGCCCTTGGCTGGGCCTGGCCTTGCGCTGGGCCTGGTCGAGGCGTGAGTTGCTGCGTGCGGCTCGCTAGGCGATGACCTGGCTTCGTGCTGGGCCTTCGTCTAGCGGGCCTCGTCCGATGCTAATTCGTACGATACGCTTCCGATTAAATTCCCGATTCCGGAATTCATTTCCGATACGAACAACATTTAATATTTCCGATTCCGAAATTAATTTCCGTTTCGAACAAATATTTAATATTTCCGTTTCCGGAATTATTTTCCGATTCCGATAATATTTCCGATTCTGACAATATTTCCGTTTCCGGCAATATTTCCGATTCCGGCAATATTTCCATTTCCGATAATATTTTCCGATACGTACCATGTTTCCGTTTCCGGCAACATCTACGACTTGGATAATATTTATATTTCCGATACGATCCATATTTCCGTTTCCGGCAATATCATCGTTTCCGGAGTATTCATTTCTTGCCTGTGACGATCTCAGCTCCCACTGAAACCAAGATCCGTCGATTCCGAATATCCATAGATGGAGTATTTAATGCCATTAAATACTTGATCCGTTTACGTACTATTTGTGTGACCCTACGGGTTCAGTCAAGAGTAAGTTGTGGATTAATATAATTAATTCCACTTGAACTGAAGCGGCCTCTAGTCAGGCATTCAGCTCACTTGATCTCACTGAATTATTAACTTGTTAATTAATACTGAACCGCATTTATTAGACTTAATATTATATGCATACTTGGACCAAGGGCACTATTTCCTTCAGTCTCCCACTTGTCCTTAGGGACAAGTGTGCATTTCCTAATTCCTTTGTCGCTCGATGCTTGCTCTTAAACATAAGGTAAGAGTTGTCATCCTTATTATGTCCAGAGGTGTTTCTCGGTTTCAGAGTTCAACTGATCAAATAAACAGATAATCATAGCCTATGATTCATCCGAGCACGGCCATGCATTTCACAGTTTCTAGCTCTCCGAGTGGCCTTGTACAACTTTTAAGCATCTCATCCCGATTTATGGGAGGACAATCCCAATCTTGCGATCTTGAGATTAGACTTCGTTTGATAGGTGATTACCTGAGCGTTGCCTTTATAGCCTCCTTTTACGGTGCGACGGTTGGTCAACGTCAAAGCAACCAGTTCTCAAACAAGTAATCTCAAATCACTCAGGTATTGAGGATTTAGTGTCTAATAATTTTAATGAAATTTACTTATGACAGATTTTCATCTCTTACAGTAAAGTTTCATAGGTCTTGTCCGATACTAGTCTTCCCAAAGTAAGTATCTATGCAAATGATTATGACATTGCCATGTCCACATAGTTCAAGAAACAGAACTACTAGTCATCTTGCATTCTAATCGTCTAATGTTTTCTATGCGTCCAATTTTATAGAAAACTCCGACTAGGGACCATTTTCAACCTTTGACATTCAAGTTCACTTGATAGACATTTCTTAGTCACAGGACTGGTCCTGACAGTCTATCTTGAATATATCGCCAAATTGAAGGGACTCATCATTTAATAAACCACAAATTAAATGGAAAAATGAATTCTCTTCATTTATTGTGAATGATTAACCAATAATGTTTTACAAAGATTTAAACTCTAAAACTTTAAAATATTAAACAGGGATATCAAAGCCATTCTCCAATATGCTTGATTCCCATAGCTGCAGTGTGCGAGTTGTGCTTCGCCTGCGGCAGAGGTTTAGTCAATGGATCTGATATGTTGTCATCAGTTCCAATCTTGTTTACCTCGACTTCTTTTCTTTCAACGAACTCTCGTAGAAGGTGAAATCTACGAAGTACATGCTTGACTCTCTGGTGATGTCTAGACTCCTTTGCCTGTGCAATAGCTCCGTTATTATCACAATACAGGGCTATTGGTCCTTTAATGGAGGGGACTACACCAAGTTCACCTATGAACTTCCTTAGCCATATAGCTTCCTTTGCTGCTTCATGTGCAGCAATGTACTCCGCTTCAGTTGTAGAATCCGCAATGGTGCTTTGCTTAGCACTTTTCCAGCTTACTGCACCTCCGTTGAGGCAGAAGACAAACCAAGACTGTGATCTGAAATCATCTTTGTCGGTTTGGAAACTTGCGTCCGTATAGCCTTTAACAACTAATTCATCATCTCCACCATAGACCAGGAAGTCATCTTTGTGCCTTTTCAGGTACTTCAGAATATTCTTGGCAGCAGTCCAATGCGCCTCTCCTGGGTCTGACTGGTATCTGCTCGTAGCACTGAGTGCGTACGCAACATCCGGGCGTGTACATATCATAGCATACATTATTGAACCAATCAATGATGCATATGGAATCCCATTCATTCGTCTACGCTCATCAAGTGTTTTTGGGCACTGAGTCTTGCTTAGAGTTATTCCATGAGACATAGGTAGGTAGCCTCGCTTGGAGTCTTCCATCTTGAACCTATCAAGCACCTTATTGATATAAGTGCTTTGACTAAGTCCAATCATCTTTTTAGATCTATCTCTGTAAATCTTGATGCCCAATATGTATTGTGCTTCTCCTAGATCTTTCATCGAAAAACATTTCCCAAGCCAAATCTTGACAGAGTTCAACATAGGAATGTCATTTCCGATAAGTAATATGTCGTCGACATATAATACTAGGAAAGCAATTTTGCTCCCACTGACCTACTTGTATACACAAGATTCGTCTGCGTTCTTGATGAAACCAAAGTCACTGACTGCTTCATCAAAACGTATATTCCAGCTCCTGGATGCCTGCTTCAATCCGTAGATTGACTTCTTTAGCTTGCATACCTTTTTAGCATTCTTTGGATCCTCAAAACCTTCAGGCTGTGTCATAAACACAGTTTCTGTTAAAACGCCGTTTAAGAAAGCAGTTTTGACATCCATCTGCCATATTTCGTAATCGTAATATGCAGCGATTGCTAACATTATCCGAATAGACTTTAGCATTGCAACTGGTGAAAAGGTTTCATCGTAATCCAAACCGTGGACTTGCCTGTAACCTTTTGCAACCAATCTAGCTTTGAAAACTTCAAGTTTCCCATCCTTGTCCTTTTGCAGTTTGAAAACCCATTTGCTTCCAATGGCTTGGTAGCCATCTGGCAAATCGACCAAATCCCATACTTGGTTTTCAGACATGGAGTCTAATTCAGATTGCATGGCTTCTTGTCATTGCTTGGAGCTAGGGCTCGTCATAGCTTGTTTGTAAGTCACAGGTTCATCACTTTCAAGTAATAGAACGTCATAGCTCTCGTTCGTCAAAATACCTAAGTACCTTTCCGGTTGAGATCTATATCTTTGCGATCTACGCGGGGTAACATTTCTAGATTGACCATGATTCTCACCAGATTCTTCTAAAGATCTCTGAGTTTCATCCTGAATGTCATCTTGAGCATTCTCTAGAGTTTGTTGTTCGACTCGAATTTCTTCGAGGTCTACTTTTCTCCCACTTGTCATTTTGGAAATGTGATCTTTCTCCAAAAAGACACCATCTCGAGCAACAAACACCTTGTTCTCAGATGTATTGTAGAAGTAATACCCCTTTGTTTCCTTTGGATAGCCCACAAGGATACATTTGTCAGATTTTGGATGAAGTTTGTCTGAAATTAATCGTTTGACGTATACTTCACATCCCCAAATCTTAAAAAAAAGACACATTTGGAGGCTTTCCGAACCATAATTCATATGGAGTCTTTTCGACAGCTTTAGACGGAGCTCTATTTATAGTGAGTGCATCATTATTTAGTGCATGTCCCCAAAATTCTAATGGAAGTTTGGCCTGACCCATCATTAACCTGGCCATGTCTAGCAAGGTCCTGTTCCTCCGTTCCGACACACCGTTCCATTGTGGTGTTCCAGGAGGAGTCAATTCTGATAGAATTCCACATTCTTTCAGATGGTCATCAAATTCATAGCTCAGATATTCACCGCCTCTGTCAGACCGCAGTGCCTTAATCTTCTTGCCTAATTGATTCTCTACTTCACTCTGAAATTCCTTGAATTTGTCAAAGGATTCAGACTTATGCTTCATTAGGTAGACATAACCATATCTACTGAAGTCATCAGTGAAAGTGATAAAGTAGCTGAAACCACCTCTAGCATTTGTACTCATTGGTCCACATACATCTGTATGGATTAAACCCAATAGTTCATTTGCTCTTTCTCCAACTTTAGAGAAAGGTTGCTTTGTCATTTTGCCAAGTAAACATGATTCGCATTTACCATAATCCTCTAAGTCAAATCGTTCTAGAATTCCTTCCTTTTGAAGTCTTTCTAAGCGTTTCAAGTTTATATGGCCTAATCGACAATGCCATAGATAGGTGAGATCTGAATCATCCTTTTTGGCCTTTTTGGTATTTATGTTATATACTTGTTTGTCGTGATCTAATAAATAAAGTCCATTGACTAATCTAGCAGATCCATAAAACATCTCTTTAAAATAAAACGAACAACTATTGTCTTTTATTAAAAAGGAAAATCCCTTAGCATCTAAGCAAGAAACTGAAATGATGTTTTTAGTAAGACTTGGAACATTGAAACACTCTTCCAGTTCCAAAACTAGCCCGGAGGGCAACGACAAATAATAAGTTCCTACAGCTAATGCAGCAATCCGTGCTCCATTTCCCACTCGTAGGTCGACTTCACCCTTGCTTAACTTTCTACTTCTTCTTAGTCCTTGTGGATTGGAACATAAGTGTGAGCCACAACCTGTATCTAATACCCAAGAAGTTGAATTAGCAAGTATACAGTCTATAACGAAAATACCTGAAGATGGAACGACTGTTCCGTTCTTCTGATCTTCCTTTAGCTTCAAGCAATCTCTCTTCCAATGCCCCTTCTTTTTGCAGTAGAAGCATTCGGATTCAGAAGTGGGTTGATTGACCTTCCTCTTTACAGATTTGGCGCCAGTTTGCTTAGTTGGGCTGGCCTTGTTGCCACCTTTCTTAGCATTCCTCTTCTTTCCAGATTTCTTGAACTTGCCCCCACGCACCATAAGCACATCCTGCTTATCACTTTTGAGCGTCTTTTCAGCGGTCTTCAGCATACCGTGAAGCTCAGTGAGCGTTTTTTCCAGACTATTCATACTGTAGTTCAGTTTGAACTGATCATACCTGCTATGAAGAGAATGGAGGATGGTGTCTATAGCCATTTCCTGAGAAAATTGCTGATCCAGCCGACTCATATTCTCAATGAGTCCAATCATTTTGAGAACATGTGGACTTACGGGCTCGCCTTTCTTAAGCTTGGTCTCAAGAATTTGCCTATGAGTCTCGAATCTTTCGACTCGAGCCAGATCTTGGAACATGTTCTTCAACTCACTGATGATTGTGAAAGCATCTGAGTTGATGAACGTTTTCTGCAGATCTGCACTCATGGTGGCGAGCATTAGACATTTCACATCCTTGTTGGCATCAATCCAACGATTGAGGGCTGCCTGAGTGACCCCGTCGCCTGCGGCTTCGGGCATCGCCTCTTCTAGGACATACTCCTTTTCTTCCTGCATAAGAACTATTTGCAAGTTCCTTTGCCAGTCAAGGAAGTTTTTCCCGCTCAACTTCTCCTTTTCGAGAATTGATCGAATGTTGAATGAATTGTTGTTTGCCATATTTAAAACTACAATTGAAAAGAATAAACAAATAAATAACCATTCACAGTTTCTCTTAATAAACTTAAATTCTAGCATACATGCATAATTCAATGTTCATTAAGCATTTTATTCAAGTTATGTGTTCCGGCAGGTGTGAATAAAATGATTCCAAGATCCTAAATTAAAATCATTGAAGAACTAAGCACAGTTTGTCGACTTAGTCCTAAAACATCTTAGGTAAGCAAAAGCCTTTTGCTAATAGTCTAGAAACTATTCTTGGTTGATAGGTACGTCTAAGAACTTATTAGGTAAACCTATCGATTTTGCCACGACATAAAAGGACTCCTTACTTATATCGTTGAGTTTCACCAAAACTAACATGTACTCACAATTATTTATGTACCTTGCCCCTTTAGGACCAATAAGTAACACCTCGCTGAGCGAAAACTATTACTAGATTGATGTAAAGGATATCCAAGCAAGTGTATATTTTGGCATGACACCTTTTAACTCAATTTTTAAGTTTGGAACTTAAGGCTCTTACTATGTTGGTTAGATTTTAAGTGAACTAAAATCCTTAATCATGCAACATAATCAAGCTTTGATCTCATGCATTTTAAGACATATTTAAAAGCAATAAATAACTTAAAACATGCATAAGATAAATGTGATCTAGTATGGCCCGACTTCATCTTGAAGCTTTAACTTCAAAGTCCGTCTTGAAAATCTCCGTGGGAGGCACCATTTTTCTTCAAATAGGATAAGCTATAATTAAAACTAATTACAACTATTTGATGGTACGCAGACCATATTTGAATTGAAAAACAACTTTGGTACTTTAGACCAATTACATTCAAATTAATGGTACGCAGACCATATTTTCTATCCTATTTGGGCCATACTAGTCACTTCATAACCTGCAAAACAGTACATATACAATATATACCATTCACCCATTCATTATCATGAATGGCCCACATAGCTGGTTAGTAAAACACATTACGCATCACATAAACATTTGCAGCAATTAATCAAGGGCACCAATAATCTACCAATTATTCAGTCCTTATTAATTCTAATCAAGTTGTTTTAACCTTAAGGATTTGTAGACCTAATCAAGAGTATATGACTAAAAAGGGCTCCCACTTAAACCTATAAATTCATATGCTTTACTAATTTTAAACATAAAAATGTATTTCTAGTCTAACCGGAAACATACAAATTTAATTAAAATTTAAAGCTCATATAAATTTATAATTGAATCCAAAAAGTTTAATTTAATTTCAGTCGTATTTAAATTAATTCATGATTTTAATTTTAGTAAAATAATTAGAATAAATAAAATTTATTATAATTACAATATTCAAAATTAAAATCAAGAAAATAATTTAAATTATTAATTTTAAAATTAATTAAAATTACGTAAACTGAAAATTTCAAATTAAAATTTCAAAACGATCTAATCGCAACGCAACAATCCCACGCAACGCACGCCCAAGGGCCACACGCACACAGCCATCGCTGGCCATGTGCGCGCAGCCCATGCGCTGCGTCGCATCGCTGCTGCTCACCATCGCAAGGCATCAATCGAACACTCGAGCTGGTGCTCGCTGCGCGCGCCAGCGCTCGATGCACGCGAGCCATCGCTCGCTGCGCTCGCTCGCCAGCGCTCGATCCATGCGAGCCATCGCTCGCTGCGCGCCTGCCTTTCCCGCACGCGAGCTTGCGCTCATCGCACGAGGCAACAGTATGCGAGCTGGCGCTCGCTGCGAGCGAGCCATTGACGCTGTGCGTAGCGCTCGTGGCACACGAGCTTGCGCTCGCTGCGCGCGAGGCTCCGCATGCTTGCGCGAGGCAGTGCGCGCTGTGGCGCAGCACGCTTGCTGCCCACACGCGACTGCTCGTGCCTTGCTCTCGCCCCTGCCCACACGCCCATGGCTCACAGCCCACGACACAAGACAGGGCTGCTGCCTTGTGCTCGTGCACCATGCCCTTGCTCGCTGCATTCGTACCGCATGGGCGACGAGCTCCCTTGCTCGTCGTCGCATGCCCGCACTATACAACACCCCTTAAGGGTAACACGTAGCGTCCATTGCTTTGTGCGTGCAAGTTATATGAGCGAGTCGCATAAAATTAAAAATTTATATTCAAAATTAATGACAAATTAATAAATAATATTAATTTCATAATTTTAGGGCGAAAAATCGAAAATTTATTATTTAATTGATTTCCGATTAACATGGATTCAAGTCTAGGTCATAAAAATTTAAAATTTAACATAAATTTACAATTTTTATGGTGGTTTTTAATCATAGGTATCTAATTAAATTATAATTAATTATGAAAATCAAATTAATTCTAAATTATTCTAATTTTCAACAAATTAATCATAATTACAAATTAGATTGCATAATTAACAAGGCTAGGCATTCAAACTTGTTAAACATATACAGTAGGTCAATCAAAAATTCAAGATTTATCAACAAGAATCGCAAATATTTAATTTAACATCTTAAATTTACGAAATTTTGCATTCGAAAAACTAAAACCTCCGAAAAGTCATAGTTAGGCTTCGAATTTGAGAATTCTGGGTTCGGCCGAAAAATACATTTTTTGTCAAAATTTTAGAATGCCTTTTACATGCGGAATTGACACAAAAATCACTCGATTTGGATGAGTAACGAAGAAACTGCCGAAAAACTGCGTACGTATAATTAAATAAACGCAATTTGCAATTAATTAACAATTACGAAAATTAATCACCCCTTTTAATTCTTGCAAATTTGTAATATTTAACCATGTTCATGCAATTTAGATTATGAAAATAATAAGAGGCTCGTGATACCACTGTTAGGTTATGATACATATGACAATTCATAAATCATGCGGAAAAACCATAAAGCCAGGAAAGCATATTATTTACACATAATCATTTAGCATAGTTTAGATGCATACACTTTGTTGCGTGTCTTCCCTAGCTGCGCCCGAACCGAACAAGAACAAGTCTTTAGGACTCCAAATGTCGTCCCTCCGTAGATAGTCCATAGCACGTCTGGATCCGCCTTAAGCTTGACCAACTAGGATCGCCCTTAAGGTACTTAGAATTTTCGGCTATTGTAGGCAATTATATATCACTGAATTTTTGCTCTCAAAAATCACTTTGAATACTTGAATCGTGTTTACAAATAATGACCCTAGGCCCTTATTTATAGAGGTATGGAAAAGGAATTGTAATCCTACTAGGATGTGGATTTGTTAATTAGAACTTTATTAGGACTCTAAATAACAAAGCAAATCTAATAGGATTATGATTTTAATCTTCGCACGAATCCTAATAGGATTAGGATTTCCCGCACACGCATCGTACAAGCCGTGCACCCGCGCAGGCCTTGCGGCCCACGACAAGCGCACAGCCCATGTGCGGTGCTGCGTGCGCGCGCGCCCTTGGCTGGGCCTGGCCTTGCGCTGGGCCTGGTTGAGGCGTGCGTTGCTGCGTGCGGCTCGCTGGGCGATGGCCTGGCTTCGTGCTGGGCCTTCGTCTAGCGGGCCTCGTCCGATGCTAATTCGTACGATACGCTTCCGATTAAATTCCCGATTCCGGAATTCATTTCCGATACGAACAACATTTAATATTTCCGATTCCGGAATTAATTTCCGTTTCGAACAAATATTTAATATTTCCGTTTCCGGAATTATTTTCCGATTCCGATAATATTTCCGATTCTGACAATATTTCCGTTTCCGGCAATATTTCCGATTCCGGCAATATTTCCATTTCCGATAATATTTTCCGGTACTACGACTTGGATAATATTTATATTTCCGATACGATCCATATTTTCGTTTCCGGCAATATCATCGTTTCCGGAGTATTCATTTCTTGCCTGTGACGATCTCAGCTCCCACTGAAACCAAGATCCGTCGATTCCGAATATCCATAGATGGAGTATTTAATGCCATTAAATACTTGATCCGTTTACGTACTATTTGTGTGACCCTACGGGTTCAGTCAAGAGTAAGCTGTGGATTAATATAATTAATTCCACTTGAACTGAAGCGGCCTCTAGTCAGGCATTCAGCTCACTTGATCTCACTGAATTATTAACTTGTTAATTAATACTGAACCGCATTTATTAGACTTAATATTATATGCATACTTGGACCAAGGGCACTATTTCCTTCATTCAAGTCTATGCAATAGATACGTGTTGAACTAACTAACACTTGCCCGCATGATGTTGGGTCCATCTTGTGAGCCTTCTCAAATTCATGAAAGTAACCTGGTTAATCAACAACACCGATTGAAAAATAGGGCATAAATAAGAGAAGGAATTGTGAATACTTATAGACATTATTTCCTATTCCTGTTAGTCAACAAGAATATAACTCCTGAGCCTGGAGCTGAAGATAAAAACAGATGTTACTGTTACAGATCAAGGCAAGCATAACAATTGACGTAGAAATATTCTGTAATATTCTTACTTTCTTAAGAAACTCGACAAACAGATTGTGCATGTTAGCTTAAAAACCTACTAACATAATCCAATTTCTTATTTTTTTTAGTATGTTTCCTTATGATTAAGGATATACCATTACTCCAAATTTAAAAGATCAAATGCTTCCTATGCCTTGAAATAAGAAACCGCGTTTAGTTTTGATGGTAAAACTCACTTTACAACAAGAACAACAAATCCTTAGTCCCAAAATGTTTTGGGGTCGGCTAACATGAATCGTCGTAGGAGATCGTCATTGTCACCAATCACACCAGAAAGGCTTTGTTGAATATGGTCAAACTCACTTTATTTGTCATAAATTTGTCGAATATTGATCTGAGCAAGAAGATCATAATGTGATAATAACCTTTCTAAACTGATCAAAAATAAGTACCTTCACAAATGACCACCTTATAGAAATACTAAAACTAAAAGTCAAACATAGCAATTATTTTTAGGTGAACTATCACATTCTTTGAGAGATTTTGTATTCAACATCAAATAATGTCCTATTTCGACTGGGGAAGCTACATCATATATATATGATAGACAGTTGTGAAATGGGTACTTATGGAGATTAACTTGAAGCCACAAACTGCCCTGCTATAAACTCCCTCCATTCCCAAACAAAACTCACTCTTTGTTAGGGCACTCATTTCTAGTATGCTCACCCTCGTATGTGACAATCAGCATTGAAGGTTCCTCTAAGCACCTCTATACATGTTTCCTTACTGGTCAACCTCTCACACTACTGCACTTATAGAGTATCCCCTGCAATTATCAGACTCGATTTTCAGGTCGGATATTTAGATTAATTAACCAACTCAAACTTGACCTGTTTGGCACAATTTCATCCCAAGTTATTTCGATTGAAGCGCGTTACACTTACACACACATGGAGAATCAAAAGACCTATTGTTAACCCTCAATAAGTGACCAACTCTAGACCTATTGCTTCTAATAATTTTAACTAATACCATAAATTCACAATGAACTCAACAAGAATAGATATTGTCACATCAAGACGAATCATCAACAGAAATATAATATAACAATATCTCACTTTATTAGTGACACACAAGTACCAAGAAGCCAGTAGCGGATCCAGAAATTTGAGATAGTGGGGTCACTATTTAAAAATTGATGAAACTTTCACTAAAATTATTTATTTTTTTAAAAAAAATTGAAATTTTAACTATAAAAAAAAAAAATTCAAGTGGGGTCAAGGACCCCACTGAGGGCACCGTGGCTCCGCCACTGCAAGAAGCCCCATACAATCCAAAAGAAAAATGAAAATGTACTTAACAAGAACCAGCACTCTTCCATAGCTAACACAAAACCAACGAAAAAATATGGCAAAAAATAGGAAAAGGGAAAGAAAAAAAGGAGCTTGATTATGTTGGTAATCATATATGTATGAAGCATATGATGCAGAAAAAGAGGGCTTGATTCTATGCGATTACCAACAGCATCAACCAAGCATTGCGCATGAGATTCAATTCAAATACAAACTACAAAATATATGTACGAAGTATATGATAATGAGGATGTTGTAACAACCTAGTCCATGCACTTCCTACTTCGTAGGTTCTATAGCTTACTCATACTTATCTTTACTTAGTCTTTGTATAATCATAAAAATGTACTCAAATTATCCCGTAATACTATCTCTAATTATATAATCTAACACGGAAACAAAAATTCAACCAACAGAAAGGGTAAAGAACATAAAGTTCATATACCTGACCACTTTTGCTATCAATAACCAAATAGTCCTCATCCTCAACCATTCAACAGCGCAAAATCATCATCATCATTCCCAATTTTGGACACCAAAACTTTAGCCTTTTTTGGCTCCTGCACCCCCAAATAAATTAAACAAACAACACAAGAACGAAGAAACCCGTAAAACAAAACTGTAATTCTAATCTCACAACTTAAAGAGCAAGAAAAGTACCTTGTATAATGGCTTTGATCCAGAGATATAGTCTTGAAAAACATAAATGAAAGATGGAGGAAGAGAGGTGAAGACAATCGCTATATAAACAAGAAAAGTAAACGCAAAATAAATCCTAAACAAAAAACAAAATTAAACACGAAATAAATCCAATTCAACTCAAAAACAAATCCTAAGCATGCCAAATCAGTCTCATTTTCTTCCGCTTAAACTTTATGCATATTTTAACCAATTCATCCACAATTAATACAATCTGGAGGAACCCTAATTCAACAGAGTAAGAGAGAGAAGAGTTAGAGAGAGACCTGTCGCCGAAGACATTAATTCGACGATGGAGTAGAGGAGGCGAATTACGTTAAAACAGAAAGTCAGGGTTGAATGTAGGGGGTAAGGAGGAGTGAGGGGGAGAGCGAAGAGATGATTGATGATCAGGAAAACTGAATGATTGAATCAAAGGGTGAGGAGAAGAAAAAAACATCAGGGGTAAAAAACAGACTACACTTTAGATAAGGAAAAGACAAAAAAGAACATAAAGGAAATGGGGGTAAAATTGAGAGTTCACTGTTATAGGAATAGTAAGTGAAGTTGGTGCCTTTATAAATGTTAGGATTGGTATAACGAAGTACACAAGTGCTCACTAATCGATAAAACTTTGTTTTGTTGGTATTAATAAAATCTTTCATCACTACTGAATCCTAATAATAAGTAAATTTACACTAATAATGTAACACCCTAATAATTCCTTGCTTTTTATAAAACATTTTCCAACTTAAAACACAGGAATTACCAAGATATTACCGCCACCGTGATAACGGCTAAGGCTATTTACCAGAATTACGTAGCGAAATTAACTAACTTTCAAAACACATTAAATAAATAGTTAATGGTCATTGAAACAAGTTGGAACCATCGAGGCCCAAATCCAAAGTATTAAACCATTTGAAATCCATTAACTGAAAATAGTAGTCATGACTTTAAATAAAATAGAGTTTATAAAATTACGGAAGAATAAAACTCTCAACTCGAATCCCATGATAACTTCTCCCGCAAGTTATCTCTACAAACCTGCTTTATTAAAAGTCTACTCCCCTACAACGCAAATGCAATTGATGGATCATCATAGGGTCATTAAGGCAAAGGCCATGACCAGAAGACATGAAGCACGAAGTCAGCAAAAGCTGAGTACAAACAAGCTAGAATAACATCCTATCCTAACATGCTTCATTCGACAAATTAAACAATCCACATGCAAAAGCCATATAATAAACAAATAAACATGGAGACAATACTCGACACTTGACACGACTCTTGACTCACAGTTTAATAAAAAGTAGCTTCGAACGGGTAAAGTAAAGTATTCTCAAAAGGAAAGAAAGGGTGATGGGAGCCAACCATACACCAAAATAAGTCGGGCTACTACCGACAGTCGGGCCATACCGACAGGAATTCCAATGCACAACGGCATAAAAGAAGAATGAAACAACGTCTTGTATCATTCTAGGAGTACAAGTTTTCCGGCAAGACTCCCCCCATTGTTCATACTCAAGGTATATACGTTCCAAGAGTTTTGAAGCTCTTTGAGTTACACTTTACGTTAATTAATATATTATGTTCAAGGCGACTCAAGACTCTAAACAAGACACAACATACAAACAATTGAACAATTAAACAATTCAACAATGACTCTTCATTATTTTCAAGACTCAACCCAAAGACATAACTCACAAATAATTCAACAATTACACCAACACATAATTCAACAATGACACTTCATTTTAATCCTTTAGGACTTGTGATCAAACATAGACTCAAGTGAAATTACTCCCATTGTTCCTTCTCAAAAACACTGTTTGAGATAACCCGACATTGCCTATTAACAAGCGGGGTGTGCCCTTAGCACGAATTGTCCTTAATACAATTCACATAGACTTTCTAACATAATCTACCCCTTTGGTAGAATATATATTGCTCACTGGCTCAATAATTATGCTAGACATCCTGTACTATAGCATAATAATAATAACAACTTGCATGCGCAATATTCATACATGCAAACCAACTTGAACAACATGCTTGACATAATTCAACGATTATAAAATTCCATAACATGATAGTTCAATAGAATCTAGAAAGCATAATTCAATTCATAACATGCTCGTTCACATAGATTCAATAATAATAACATGCTCGTTCTCAACAATAAACATGAATTCATAATAACATATTCATTCCCAATCATCAAACATGAATTCATAATAACATATAAGTTCACAAGATTCGCATTCAATACACTTCACAAAGTCCTCAAGGGATGGGTGGTCACCCTAGTCTTGTACGTACCTGGAATACCTAAGTACGGAGGCCACTGTGCGAATCACGACTCACTAGAAATCAACTCCTATAAACAAAATAAGAGAACTAAATTATTATCCATGTTTACTAAATTTCCAGCAACTATTTAAGATTCTAAAACTCTTAGTTTAATTAGAAATCAATTGTTAATCGTTAATTTAATAGTCTCAAATAGTCAACTCAAGTCCTAGCATAAAAACATTGACTTTTTAGCTTTAAAACCCTTAAAAAACAACTTTTTAAAGCTTATGAACAATCTGAAAATTTATGTTGATTCCCATAATTTAAATCTAAAAATTGATGATTAAATCTGAAAATCTGAAAATTGTCATTAAATTATGGGAATCAATTGCTTAATTAATTTAAAACCAAAACCCTAACAATATTTTATTCCAAAAACATGTTTTGACTTCAAAAATCAACACTTTATAAACTTATTAAAATCTAAAAATTATAAATTCAATCATCAAAACCAATCTCTTTAATTAAAACACAATACTAACCCAATACGGTGTTCATAACCGTTTTAATTAATTTAAACAACCCAAATATTTAAACTAATCATAATAATTAAAACAATTTAAAAACTGAAATTAAAGTTTAAAAAGTATACAATTGATTATCACCAATGAACAACACACACACACACACAACAATTGACGTGTTGTGTGTGTAGGGGCGTCGAGCAACAACACAATAGCACGCACCGCAGCACGCAAGCAATGCGGCAGCGCGCAACAAGGGCGAGAGAGGAGAGGGCGCTGGCGCGGGGCACTCGACACACGAGCAGCAACGAGCACGAGGCTTTGCACTGCGAGGCTGCGGAGGAGGGACGAGGCACACGCGACACACTACAGCAGCGAGGGCGCTGCACTGCGGGACAAGGCAAGGAGAGAGAGGCAGCAAGGCTTGCGCGCATGGGGCTGGGCACGAGTGCCTTGGGCTGCAAGCAAAGGGGTCGGACGAGAGGAGAGGAGAGGGTGCCGCAACGAGAGAGAAAAAGAAGAGAGAGAGAGAGTGCCGAAAATTTTGTGAGGGTTTAATGAGAGGGTCTATTTATAGTTTTTCTCTCCCATGTTGGCTAGGTTATGGTAGTTTGAGTTGGGCTTATTTCCGGGCTCAATTCATTAAACTCCTTGCAAGCTTTGTTGCGTTTGATCATGGAAAATCAACTGGGCTTTAATTAAATTAAATTCGTTTTTGAAATACGACCCAACAATTTCCAATTAAATAAATTCGTTGAATCTATTTAATAAATTCGGTTTTCGTAATAATTAATATTTAAATTAATTAAAAATAAAAAGCATTTAATTCTCATTGAATGAAATTAATTTATAAAAATACTTTATAAATACGACTAAATGCTGTATAAATATAATAAAATATATTTATAATTATAGAAAAATACGAGGTATTACAGTCTACCATCCTTAAAAGAAGTTTCATCCCGAAACTTGGGTACAGAAATCACAACTTTAAAACTAGACTTGAGACTATTTTGAGACTTTAGTGTGTTTTCTTTGCAAAAAGTTTTAGTTGCTGTACTCTTTAAGTAATTCAACATGACAATAAATAGTGAAACTTCACTGGAAACAACGATTCAAGCATATCTTAAAGGATAAATTGGGTAAATAAGGTAAAAAGCGTGAAATTCTACTGCACTCTACCCCCCTTAAAGAAAACGAGTTACGGCCCCGTAACTCAACTAACCTCGGGAAAAAGCTCGGGATATTTCTTTCTCATTTCCTCCTCCGCTTCCCAGGTAGCGTCCCCAGACTCTTGGTTAGACCACAACACTTTAACGATCTTAACATCCTTAGTTCGTGTACTACGCACTTTGCTATCGAGGATTTTGACAGGTCTTTCCTCAAGTGTCAAACTTTGGTCTAACTCTATGGTCTCCGGTTGAAGTACATGAGACTTATCCGGGACATACTTTCTCAATTGAGATACATGAAACACATTATGCACTCTTGCAAGTCCATGGGCAAGGCTAATCTATATGCTACCTTCCCTATCCGTTCTAGGATCTCATATGGGCCTATATACTTTGGGCTAAGTTTTCCTTTCTTCCCAAATCTCATCACACCTTTCATTGGTGAAACCTTAAGCAACACTTTGTCACCTATTTGGAACTCTTCATCCCTACGCTTTAAATCTGAGTAGCTCTTTTGGCGATCTTGCGCGGCTTGGATTTTGGATTGAATAGTCCTAACCTGATTCATAGTGTCCTCTATCAATTGGGGACCTAATACAACGGTTTCACTAATGTCACTCCAACATAGTGGACTTCTGCATTTTCGTCCATACAAGGCTTCGAATGGTGCCATTTCAATACTGGCATGATAGCTATTGTTGTATGAGAATTCAATTAGATCTAGGCTATCTTCCCATCCACCTTGAAAATCAATCACACAAGCTCTTAGCATATCCTCTAAGGTTTGAATAGTTCTTTCGGTTTGTCCATCTGTGGCTGGGTGAAACGCTTTACTCATTTTCAATGTGGTACCAAAGTTCTTCTGCACACTCTTCTAGAAATTCGAAAGGAACCTAGAATCTCTATCTGATACGATATCCTTAGGAACTCCATGTAATCTCACTACATGTTTGATGTAAGCTTTGGCAAGTTGTTCCATTTTCCAGGTTTCTTTCATTGGTATGAACACTGCCGACTTAGTCAACCTATCCACCACTACCCAAATGGTGTCATTTCCACTTTTCGACTTGGGTAAACAAGTGACAAAGTCCATTGAGATACAATCCCACTTCCAACTCGGAATCTCTAATGGTTGGACCTTTCCCTGAGGTCTCCTATGCTCAATCTTAACTTTCTGACAAGTCAAGAACCTTGCCACGAATTCAGCCACTTCGACTTTCATCCTTGGCCACCAATAGACCTTCTTCAGATCCTTATACAGCTTGTCACCTCCCGGGTGAACAGAATATGGCGTATTGTGACCTTCTCTCATCAACTTCTCCTTTAGTTCACCACACTTTTGAGGTACGCACCATCGTCCTTTATACCTCAAACTTCCATCCTCATGGATCTTAAAATCAATCTCTTTTCCTTGCGAAATCTTTTCCTTGATCCGCTCTAACTTAACATCACCAGCCTGATTCTCCCTGATTTCCTCAAATATCGACGACTGGATGGTTAAGGCACTCATCATACCCTCAAGGCATTCTCCACTCACTATTTCTAGATTCAATCGCTGCACGTCCTTACACAGCTCGCTAGCAACTAGTAACGCATTCACACCATGACTTGATTTCCTACTCAAGGCATCTGCAACTACATTGGATTTTCCCTCATGGTATTGAATATCCAGATCATAGTCCTTGATTAACTCCAACCACCTTTGTTGGCGCATATTTAAGTCCTTCTGTGTGAAAATGTACTTCAAAATCTTATGATCCGTGAATATCCTACATTTCACACCATACAGATAGTGTCTCCATATCTTTAATGCAAGCACTATGGCGGCTAACTCTAAATCATGGGTAGGGTAATTGGATTCATATGGCTTCAACTTCCTCGATGCATACGCAATCACTTTCCCGTTCTGCATCAACACACACCATAAACCATTCTTAGAGGCATCACTATACGCATCATAACTACCGCTCTCATCTGGCAAAGTTAACACCAGCGCGGTTGTCAATCGCGTCTTCAAGGCTTGGAACGCCTCCTCACACTGGTCATTCCACTCAAACTTCGCCTCTTTCTTCATCAAGGTTGTCATTGGTTTGGCGATTCTAGAAAAGTCTTGCACAAAGCGTCCATAATAACCCGCTAAACCAAGAAAACTCCGAATATCGGTGACACTCTTAGGTGTAGGCCACTCACTAACGGCTTTTATCTTTGCAGGATCCACTGCAACTCCTTCCTTGGATACAAAATGTCCTAAGAACGCAACTCTTTCCAGACAGAATTCACACTTTGAGAATTTGGCATACAACTGGTGACAATCAGGGTACTCAACACTGACCTTAAGTGTTCCGCATGATCCTCCTCATTCTTAGAGTAGACCAGAATATCATCTATGAAAACCACTACAAACTTGTCCAAGAATTCATGGAATACTCGGTTCATTAAGTCCATAAAGATTGCAGGTGCATTGGTTAACCCAAAAGGCATAACTGTGAACTCATAATGACCGTATTTAGTCCTAAATGCAGTCTTTGGTATATCGTGCTCCGCGATTCTCAACTAATGATAACCTGACCTCAAATCAATCTTTGAAAATATTCCCGCTCCTTTTAACTGGTCAAATAGATCATCTATCCTAGGCAAAGGATACTTATTCTTGATTGTGACCTTATTGAGCTCCCTGTAGTCTATACAGAGTCTCATACTACCGTCCTTCTTCTTCACAAACAAGACTGGCGCTCCCCAAGGCGATGCACTGGGTCTGATATAACCTTTCTCTAGCAATTCCTCAAGTTGACCTTTTAACTCACTCATTTATGCTGGAGCCATCCGGTATGGGGCTTTTGAGATAGGTGCAGTTCCGGGTGCTAAATCTATGGTAAAATCGATTGGTCGGTTGGGCGGCATTCCCGGGATCTCTTCCGGAAACACGTCCAGGAATTCACTCACCACTACAATATCCACTGGTTTCTCTTTCATCACATGGTCTAGGTCTCTTACGTTGCATAAGAAAACAGAGTTTCCTTTGTGTATTAATTTCACGTGTTCCATTGCCGTGACGATTCCTACACTCCTAGCCTTCCCAAAACGTCGATATGATACAACCTTTCCTAGACTAGACTTCAAATGAATATTCTGCTTCTCACAGTCGATCTTAGCTTTGAACATGGCCAACCAGTCCATTCCCAAAATCACATCTAAATCTCCTAACTCAAACTCAATTAGGCTAGACAAGAATATGGTCTTGGCTATGGTTAACGGTACATTCCTATGGATCTTGGTGCATTTCACAATTTCACCGGTTGGTATCACTATGGGTACTTCAATCTCTTCAGGTTCTTTCAATCCTAACTCCTCTAAGATATCCTTTGATATAAACAAATAAGTCGGACCAGAATCAAATAGTACTTTAACTAAAATGGAGTTAATAGAAAAAGTACCAGCTATGACGTCAGACGAGTTTTCGGCTTCCTGCCTAGTGATCACATTCAGCTTTCCTTGGGCAACTCCCTTGTTATAGCCACCTCCATTGGCATTTCGGTTCCCATTCTGCTGATAGTTCTCTCCAGGCTTTCCATTACCCTGGCCATTATTGCCATTGTTACCATTCTAGTTCCCCCTTTGGTTTCCACCATTGTTCCCTCCATTCCGGTTTTTGTTATTTCGATTGTTGTTCTAGGAGTTGCCTTGGTTGACTTGGTTGGGTTTCCCATTCTTGGCCCAACACTCAAATTCTCTATGGCCTAGCTTCTCATAAAACCTACAGACAACTTGGTTTCCATTACAATCTTGACCTGGGTGATTAGTATGGCAACGTCTACACTCATTGACTCTCGTTCCATTCCCTGCAGACTGATTCTTATCTCCATTGTTATTGTGGAAATTGTTCCTGTTTCCACCCTGGTTTTCCTTGAACTGGAAATGGTTGTTTCCCTTGTTTTTCTTAAAGTTCCCCTGATTCTGCTGGCCACCACCTTGGTTTTGGCTACCAACATCCTTCCTCTTTTCACCAATTCCATTCTTCCTTTGCTGCATGCCATACAAATGGGCAGCTTTTCCATATAGGGTGTCAAGAGATGTAAAGGTCTCTCCAGCAAGCATCAGTTGCAAGTCCATAGTCAATCCACTCTCAAATCTTTGGGCTCTAAGCTCCTCCGTTGCCACCACTTCCGGTGCAAATCTAGACAGCTCTATAAACTTAGAATAGTACTCTGTCACAGACATACCATCCATTTTCAACTCAATGAACTCTTGGGATTTTTGCTTCTTCAGGTATGGTGGGTAAAACTTGTTCCTTAAGGCTACCTTGAATGATTCCCATCCAAATCCAGGTGTAGCTCTCAAAACATTCTCACACCTCTTCCACCACAAATCAGCTTCTCCCCTAAGGTAATAAACAGCACTATTAACCCTAAGATCTTCCAGGCAATTGACAACTACGATAAGCTTATCGAACTCCCTTAGCCAGTTTTCAAGTACAGTTGGGTCTATCTCCCCTTGGTACAAAGGAGGCTTACTTTGGGCCACCTTCTTAAACATCTCACCAGCTGGATCAACTCCCTGGTTATTCCTATTCTGTGCTAAGTTCTGCACTACTTCAGCTAGTTGCCTAACCACATCGACAATTCCTTGGGTAGTCATTTCCCTTCTCCTGAGTAAAACAAAAGACTAACTTTAACAACTGAGTTTGGACACTGCCTTGGTAAAACATTGCACTAACTAGCTATACAATTATTACACATACATGGAAATTAAGATAGGCGCCTATTACAGGCCGCTTTCTCTCTTAGTCCGCATCACAAAGTTCAAGTGGTGAAAATTGAACCACCTTGCAAGCACAATTTCATTGAAGAAATACATGAATTTCTTTTGCGATAATCGCTCAAAGAGAACATAAACTTAGAATTACGGGTAAAAGAAAGAATTCTAAACTTTATTGCTTCAATGGAAAGAATAATACATCCTTTGGATCGTTCTTTATTCGGAAACCACAAAACTGAACTACTAAAACCATAAATAGTAGTTTACTACTTTATTACTTCACTAAAATTTAAGCACTAGCTATTACATTAGAAAAGTCTTTAAAATGCTACTCTACTATCCAACCACCTCTACAAACTGGTGAAGAGTGCTCATGGTCTTCAAAGTCATCAAAGTCATCAAAGTCTTCCTCTGGATCAGAATCATACTCCATATCCTCATTATTCTGTTGTAGCACATTGTTTACTTCATCATTGTTGGCTTCAGGCTCAATTTCTGTATCACTGAAGATCTCAATAGTAGGTTCAGGAATGATAGGATTAGGGTTCTCAATCTCAACAACATCATCATCACTATCCTCATCCATCTGAGTCTCTGTATCATGATCTAATCCTACATTGTGAATACTTGACACTATCTTACCATCCACAAAACATTCCTCCGCAAGCTCTATGACTGTAGTCACAATCTCCAAATCATATCTCCATCTACCATCTGGAGTACCATACTTGTAGTAATTAGGAATGCCATTTTCCATATGCATATCACGAAATCGGTTCTTAAGCTCTATGTATGGGTTCTTGGAAGGTAAGAAATGAATAACCATCTCTGCCATAACATGCTTCACTCGACAAATTAAACAATCCACATGCAAAAGCCATATAATAAACAAATAAACATGGAGACAATACTCGACACTTGACACGACTCTTGACTCACAGTTTAATAAAAAGTAGCTTCGAACGGGTAAAGTAAAGTATCCTCAAAAGGAAAGAAAGGGTGATGGGAGCCAACCATACACCAAAATAAGTCGGGCTACTACCGACAGTCGGGCCATACCGACAGGAATTCCAATGCACAACGGCATAAAAGAAGAATGAAACAACGTCTTGTATAATTCTAGGAGTACAAGTTTTCCGGCAAGACTCCCCCCATTGTTCATACTCAAGGCATATATATATGTTCCAAGAGTTTTGGAGCTCTTTGAGTTACACTTTACGTTAATTAATATATTATGTTCAAGGTGACTCAAGACTCTACACAAGACACAACATACAAACAATTGAACAATTCAACAATGACTCTTCATTATTTTACTTCTTTAGGACTTGTGATCAAACATAGACTCAAGTGAAATTACTCCCATTGTGATCAAACATGAATTCTCAACACTTTAAGTTCACATGATTCACAATCAATACACATCGTATAATCCTCATGGAATAGGTGGTGACCCTAGTCATGTACGTACCTAGAATACCTGAGTACGGGGGCCACTATGCGAATCACGACTCAAAGCTAGAAATCACCTCCAATAAATACAATAGATAAACTTAATTATTATCCATGTTTACTAAATTTCCAGCAACTAAAACCTTTGTTTTAATTAGAAATTAATCGTTCTTTAACAATTTAATAGTCTCAATTGGTCAATTAAAGTCCTAATACAAAAACATTGACTTTTGGCCTTTGAATTCATTAAAAATCAACACTTTACGGCCTTGTATTAAATCTGAAAATTAAGTTTGATTCCCATAATTTAAATCATCATTAAATTATGTAAATCAATTGCCTAAACAGTTGGGATTAAAACCCTAACAATAGGTTATCATAAAAACCATGTTTTGACAATAAAAATTGACACTTTAAGCATTTATTAAATCTGAAAATAATAGTTCGTATAATTAAAATCAATCTCATCAATTCAAATACGAAAACATTAAAATACGGTGTTCATAACCGTTCCCGGCAGTTTAAATAATCCAAAACAATAATAATAATTTAATAATTTAAAACGGAATTGAATTAGGATAAAAGTATACGGAGTATTTGGGACAACAACACACAACACACACGACCACCGTGTGTGTGTGTGCGGGCAGCAAGGAGAACAACAACAGGGGTGCACAAGTGCGGGGAAGGGCGCACACGAGCAACAAGGGCGAGCAGGGCACGCGAGTGTTGGGCGCTACCCTCGTCGACCACACGACACGGCACACAGCAACAGCTCGTCGATGTGCGTGTTCGAGGGTGATCGAGAGGGAGAGCGAGAGGGGCAAGAGGGGTGAGGCGAGTGGTGCTGTGCGAGTAACGCACGAGCACGCAGCAAGGCATGGAGTGTGCGGGGGCTGGCAAGGCAAGGCACGAGGCACCAACGAGCACGGTGCTCGGCTGCGTGCGTGTAGGTGAGGGGGCGAGCAAGGAGCCGGGCAAAGACAGAGAGAGAGATTTCTAAAATTTGTGAGGGGATCAAGAGAAGGGAGGGTTGTATTTATAGGTTTTCCTCCCCTAGTGGGATTAGGTTTTAGGGATTGAGTTGGGTTTGCAATTGGGTTTAATTAGAATTAATTGCTTGCAAGCCTAGTTGGGTTTACCAACTGGGCTTGGGAATGTAATTAAAATAGTTTTTGAAATACGACCCAACAATTCCCGAATAAATAAATTCATTTAATTTAGGATTTTTTGTCATTTAACACCTTAAAAAAATTAGTTTTTGTAATTAAACACCGTACTTATTTTTTATTATATTTAAACACCTTAAAAATCTAAAAATTTATAAATCAACACCGCTTAACGATTTCCATAAGAAAAAAACATTGATTTTTAATCATGCTATAACTTCCAAAGCACAATTTAATGGTAGAAGGAGTTGTTTACCACCATATCATGCCTTGAGAACTTTAGCATAGTTAAAAACTAATGTTTTTTCTAACAAAAATTGTCAAGTGGTGTTGATTTCTAAATTTTTTTGTTTTTTAAGGTGTTTAAAAACAATAAAAAATAAGTAAGGTGTTAAATTACAAAAACCTGTTTTTTTAAGGTGTTAAATGACAAAAAATCCTTTAATTTATTTAATAAAAATCCGGTTTTCGTAATATTTAATAATTAAATTATTTAAAAATAAAATACATTTAAATCGCATTAAATGCAATTAAATTCATAAAAATCTTTATAAATATAATAAAATATATTTATAAATTACGAAAAATACGAGGTATTACAGCAATGCCTGAACGCTGCCCAGAATGGTAACTGTATAAGATAAATTATCCGAGTGTTTAAGTCGCATTACGATTTATCGTTGGATAAAGGGTAAGAGTTGCATTCCAACTCATATTCTAAAGGATAGAAACCGTGAGTGAGATTCGGGTAAAAACCGGATAAAACTGGAAAGTGAAGTAAAACACCAGCGTTAGAAAATTCTAGCGTTGGCAACGTACGCGCCACAATATTCCAGCGCACAAATCCAAAGCGCCATTATTTTCTGGCGCTGCAATTTGTTTCTCACACAATCACGCAAGATAAGTTTTAATCCAGCTGTCAAATAACACATCTGGCGCTGACATGTGAAGCGCTAGAAAATAACAGCGCTCTTGATCCAAGCAACGGAAATTTCTAGCGCTGCACAGATCTCAGCCGAAAACCCACTTTTCTCAATTCTATCTTATTCTGGCCTATTTTACTATAAATATGGGCTCTAAATTCCGGAAAATAACACATTCCAAGCCTAAAACCCTAAGCTTGAGTATTGAACGAAGCTTTTCTCTGTCCCGCATTCGTGTGTGTGCCGCATTAACACTCTATTAAGCAGATCCTGCCCGCACGACCACCTGAATCAGTCTGAATTGTAATAGCCAATATTTTTAAGCTGCTTGTATTATGGTTTAATAAAATTTTACTATTTTATTAATTAAGGTGTAAAACCTTCATCTGTTTATTAAAAATTTCGAATTTGTGTTTCATAAGAGTAAAAGTTATTATCATTAGAGTTATTTGTGATTTCATTTATTGAAATAATAAGAATAAGCTAAGTTTGGAGGTTAATTTATTTCTTTTATTTATAGCTAATAAAATATGAATTTTTTTTCCTTTTTAAACATCAAGAAATATCTTTATTTCACTTTGTCACCCCATTTGATTAGTAATCTTCTTCCATTCTCTCCTCTAATTCGTGTCACCTTGAGAAATTGACAGACTTCCCTCTTTACTGTTGTTGCAAGCCCATTTGGCAACTTTCCCTTGCATTTCAAGAGGAAAATACCAGATTAGTCTATCATTTAATTCGAATCCAATTTCCTTCTCAATTCAATCGAAAATGAAAAACGCAAAAATACCACCAAATTGTGACTCTTTCCCAAACCAAATTCATCTCCCTCCTTCTTCCCTCTACTGTACTTTGCTCTCGCCTTCCTTTTGTCCGTCTTTCCCATCTTGGCCGACGCTCTTACCCCTTCCACCGCCTCCCTCTGCAGCTCGCCCACACCACCACATCTCCACCATCATGCTGCTACTCCTCTCCTTCCCTGTCGATTGCTGTTGGTATCGTTGTGGTTGTTGTTGATCTCACGCTACTCCGTTGCTCTCCTCTCCTCTCCTCTCGTCCTCACTCTGAGCCACCCTCGAAATGGTGGCCACCAATCAATCACCACTCGCACCCCATCATAGATTGGTAATGATTTCAGTTTCTCCTTCAATTGATTTAATTAATTTTGAATTAAAACCCCAAACCCTAACTAATTGATTTTATTTTTCCTCTCTTTGGGCGGCAACTTCATGCTCGTCGGTCCATTCGACGAAATGTCGCCCTCCCTGTCGTTGCCTCTGTTGTTGGTGTTAATGATCTTGTTTTGATGCTGGTGATGTTGCTTTACTCGCTCTTTCCCTCTCTCTCTCTTCTCCGCCGCCAAACTCACCGGAGCGCCACCTCCGTGGCTCTGCCGGAGCTGCTGCTGCTGCTTCTTCCCTCAATGTTGTCATTGTTGATCTTGTTCTTATTGATTGCATCTACGCCAATCTATTCTCTAATGATGAGTTGTTGGAGAACGATTGAAGAGAATTGAATTAAGGAGTTAAGCGGGGATTGGTGACCAAACTCTATAGTTCTTGGAGTCTATGTGTTGGTGATTGAAGGTACACATCGTCCAACCATCTTCAATGTTTGAAAGCATATCTCGTGTTTAAGAATTATGTATATATATGTATATATTGAATGTTGTTTTGCGAATTGAATGTTAGTTTGCGAATTGAATGTTATTTTGCAAAACTGAATTGTATTTGCAATTGATTTGTACTTTGCAAAATAAATTAGATGTTAATTCTTTTAAGAACCATGATTCTTTTAAAACGAATGTTTGTGTCAATAAGAACCCAAGTGAGGGATGGTTTGAGTTGAGGCATTGAGAGGCTTGAGAAATTGAGTTCATTGAGTATCTTGAGGTCGAACTTGGAAGTCGTGAGATGTGTGAAAGACTCACAGGTTAAAGGAGTGTTAATTAAGAGTTAATCATAAGTGAATACGTTAATGATCAGGTAAAAGCCCTTGCATAATGGAAGTCATCCTACATGAGTTTCTAAGGAGTTCAAGTCTTAGTGTTAAACTATATAAGAGATCCTAAAGTAAGATTTAGTGGAACCAAAGACACCTCTTCTAATTCTAAATTCTTGTTTTCAATAAAGGTTTATGTTTTCTTTCAATTGGGTCATACTTGCCTTGAAATTCTTAAAAGACGCTTGTTTTCTTAATCAAGTGTTAATAATAAAAGAATTCTTTTAAAGTAGTAAATGAGAATCTCTAAACTATTTTAAGTATAAAAAAAAAATCGAGTTTTCAACGATTCTTGAATGATTCGTTTCAAGGGTTTATAATCATTCCTAACAAGCCATATTTATTTTAGAATTTCCTAAAAGGTCACGTGTTTTTCCTAAAACTATGAATTATGGAAATTAAACTAGCTTGAATAATATTAAAGTGTTTAATAAACTTAAGAGTTGGAACTATTATACTAAAGATGTTTTCAGCTTTGTTTTAAGTTCTTTAAATAAATACCAATAGTTTTTAAATAATTAAATCATTATCAAGTTTTTAAAAGAGTTATTATAAAGAATAACAATATGCTTTAAAATAAATAGTCAAGTTTTCATATTTTTGTAACCTAATAGTTTGAAATCTATTGAGAGGACATTTCCATGAATACTAAAGATTATGTTTGAGTAATTATGTTTTATGTAAATGTCTAGAGAACAAATTTCAGGCACACTAAGCTATTAAATAATGAATGCGGATTCGTGGAAAGGATATCCTATTGTTAACCTTGGGATCCTAAATGAGCATCACTCACTAGCAGTAAATTATTTAAGAGTATAACTAAGGGTAAAGAGTGATTCTAAGTTAAAAGGGTATAGTTGTAACGAGTTTCCAAATTTTAATTATATTGTTACGGTTTGATTAAGTGTAAGAGAAAGTGTCAGCAAGTCTTGATTTTGAGATTGAAATCGGGTTGAGAAGTCATATAAGATAGAAGCTGAGTTGAATTAATTGAGGAAGAATTAATGCATGAGTAATGGAATGCAAATGATATTTTGAGAACGAAATTGCATAAATTGGTAATAAAATTCTTAAGTAGGGGAAAGTAGCCGTGTATGTGTTGCATATTGCTCACATGCTTCGGTGATGAAAAACATTTAAAGCGAGTGCTAGAATTGTAGACTCGTATTCCGGCGGGATAGACCCGTTAAAGCGGCTTGGCCGTAAAGAGAGTGCTACAAAAGTAGACTCGTAGAGGCGGGATAGACCCGTAGTTTCGGCGGGATAGACCCGTTAAAGCGGCTTGGCCGTAAAGCGAGTGCTATAAAAGTAGACTCGTAGAGGCGGGTTAGACCCGTAATTAGGGACATGTCCTAGTTAAGTCTTGCAAGCGTATGCTTTTCAGGAGGGTGACGACCCCCACCAAAAAGAGACAGATGGTTGAATAACCCCTCTCTATTCGTGTTCATTTTCCCCAACAGTAAGCTAATGTGTTGATAAAGTAAGCTATTATGTTGAGATTAAGTTGTGTGTTTTCGCATTGAGTTATAAATTTCTTATGAATAGCTATATCTACATTTGTATTGTGTTATGAGAACTTTTTGAAGAGAACTATATGACTTTGGAAATGTTGTACCAATGAGCTTCCCATTGGGTTATGAACATGTGTATATGTCGAGTTTCACCATGTGACACAAAAGATGGTTGGGGAAATACTTGGTCTATGGTTATGAATAATTGGCGAGCAAGGTTATGGTTGAAAAAGGTTAAGAGTATGGTAAAACTCGATGAATCTTAAGTGGTGAGTCTAATTATCTGATGTGAGTGTGAATTTAGAAACTATATGTGGTGGTAAGTAAGGTTTGAAGTTATTGCGAACATTACTATTGTATTGCTCTTCAAATTTTTGGTTGAATGGTAAAGATTTCATGAAATCGATTTGAATGAAACGTTTTATCAAGTTATGTTTTCCAATTGAGTTTGATAAATGAAGTTGCTTTTCAAAACAAAACATAAAAACTAAAACTAAAATCATTTTGAGCCACCTATCAAATGCATTTTAGGTTGGATATGTGTACTCAGATTTTTGCTGATTTTGTTCAATGAACCTGTCCTGGTGGGGGCAGAATTAAAATGTTCTGCAGGCAGCGAGAATCAAGTCTCAGCTCAGGTTCAAGGTGCGTAGAGTCCTCCAGACGCCTTATATGTTTTAAGGCGGGCATATGGATTCTCTAAGTGTATTTAAGTCCTTCCTAATTATTAATGGGTTGTATTATTTGTTTCTAGAGTTTTTTTTTTCTTTTGGTTATTGTTTGTGGATTATATATCCTTGTTGAGTTGGTGTCACTCTAATGATGTTTTGAGAAATGTTATATGCTGGAATGATCTAATAGCAGGTGAAAGAAAAAGAAAATCTGATGTAATTTCCTAAACAATATTTTAGGTTGTCCATATTTAGGGGAAGTGTTGCCGAAATTTTTCTTAATAACTAATTAAGTTTATGGGTCTTGATTAGTGTCTTTGAGATAGGCTAAACCTGTGATTAAATCCTTGAAGTTGTTTGAAGAGTTAAAGTTTGTTTAGCAGGGTTTAAAGTTGTAATTACGTTGAGTTGTTTAAATTAAGACTAAGAGTGTTTTAGAAAGCAGCTCGTTAAGGGTAGGCTGTTACATGAATAATGCCGAAGTGTTGCCCGAGTCTCAACCCAATCCTTAAGCCTAAAAAATACAAAAACTCTTGAAGAATCCCGTCTCGCAGTTAGTCAGTCATTTGAAAGTTTGAAGGCCAAACGGAAAGCTAGCAAAGTAAAGTGGTTGGTGTTACTGAGAACCGCAGTAAAGCCTACGCTTTACTGTAACCTGAATCTATATTTAACAGCTTTTCATCACCATATAAATCCGTTCACTTTAATCTGTTATATTACTCACGCCTAAACACTTGGACAAACCGGTTTATTGTTAAGCGCTCTGAATTAACCTAAATCAACGTTTTGACATCTGTTTAGTAATATATGTGCATTTAAATCAATCTAGAGTAGTAATGTAGCATAACGCATGTCCCATCGTCGTCACAATTGAACTAGTAAGGACCGCGCCGCGTGGGCTAATGCTGGGCACTCCCCGTATTAGTAAACGTCCCCCGAATTCTCAATCTCTTCTCCGATGGATGTATATTGAGGGATCTCCACACCAGGGATCACAAGGGAATCTATGTCCGTTGTGAGTCAAATATGTTTGCACTCTAGGCCTATCACGATAACCGGGTTTTGTCAGTTTTCTTAAACTGAATGGAGACTCCTACAGACTAGTAAAAAGAGGCTAACGCCCACAGTTAGTTCGTATTTACTAATATGCTTTCCAAAGCGGAAAAGTCGTGCGGGCCGTATACTCTTTTAGAGCGCCCCTTCATGTTTTTCGACCCCCTCACAGTGGCTACTCCACTGTGGACAATATTGAAATAATCTGTGCAAGTAGTGTGTCGGTGAGGAAGCCGTATAGCATAAATTGAACGCTACACCATAATTATTTCCTTATTAAGTTGGGACGACCTGAATATTCAATGTGACGAATGATCGCGACAGAACCGCATACTGAATCTCGGCTTCCTTGGCATGTTTCATCTCGGAAGTCTAGACTAAGGACACCTATCACCCCGGGGGTGCACGCGCTTCGGATGTTATCCACTTGATGCATTCGCAATGTAGCACATCCACCAAAATCGAACCGCTTATCTCCTAGGTCCATTCACGGTATATGCCACTCCAGCACGTACCAGATAGACTTTGATAAAATTCTTCACGAACCTGGCTACTCTGACAAGGGCCTGTTAGGGGATTGGCGATAGGTTTGGTACACTTTGACACCCAAGCCTATTGAACCTTAGAGACTAGCATAAACTAAATGTGCATCGTACTTAAAATCATGCTTGTTGTTAGTTTGATGTAGATTCTTATGTGTTATGTGAAACTAATCAACCAGACGCTCAGTTTAAGGTCAACAATGCTTTTAAAATTCTAAAATACGCTCTAAATGTCGCAATAATATTAAAGTTAGAATTGAAATTCCGTAACCAGGAGCCCAGCGCCAGAATAAAACAACGCTGCCCTAGCTAGTTAGAAAATTCCAGCGCACACACTTTACGCGCAAGAAATTTCTAACGCTTGCGATGAGGAAACCAAAAAGCCATCATGGCCAGCGCCAGAAACTTCAACGCTGACCAGGCCAGCGCTGGAAAATTCCAGCGCTACACTAGTGCGCGCTACTATTTTTCAGCACATGCCTGCTTTTTTCGTTGCATTTAAGCCTACAAATCAGATTGTGAAAGTCAAGAGTCCAGTCTATCGTGCAACCAATTCGAAATGCCAAAATATGCATCTGCCTTAGGCATTACGTAATTCTAGCTGAAATACCCATTCAAAATTACGCTGAAGGTATTTTTACAGAATCAAGCCTCATTAAGTCCAAATTAACCAAAATCCGCATTAGCTTTTTACCAATCAAACCTAAAGGTCGGTACACACAAATTACTTTTCATTTGCGTCGGAATGCTGAACGTTTGAGTGCACAAACGCTTAAACGAAGGGCGCAGTTTGGTAAAATTCAGGCTACGGAACAAAATTGACTAAAAGAGGCCAAAAGCACAAATGCCTGCAGGCGCTGGAAAATTCCAGCGCACAACAGGCAAGCGCTAGAAATTTCCCAAGCTGCACTCTCCAGCGCTGGAAATTTCTGGCGCCACTGGCTCAACCCCCGACAACTTTCACTTAACTATTTGCTTAAGTTAAAAACGATTCGCAAAGCAATAATTGGCTCACCAATGACACTTATGACTGGCATGACACAACCCGGAAAAAAAAATCCGACGTTCACCCGAGTTAAGTCTTTAGGAGACCACCTTTACCTGGGAAAATCGAGCCATTCCGAGTATGTGTCAAATTCATGTCCGGTAGTAAACCAATCCATCATCCTAAATATCTGTCTTGTAATATAGGGCTGGTTATGTACTTGGCGCCAAACTGAAGATCATAGATTGCAGAAATAGTAACTCTTGTCTCCACCCGTCATTCTCCTTTTCCAGAATTTCCATTCTTCCAACCCCCGTTCTCCCCTGCACCAACTAGCAACATGTTGATCGAAGATTTGGCTGCACAAATCAAGCTGAGGGCCACTCCTATGGAATAGCTCCGCATGGATAATCAAAAGCTAACGGCTACTCAGGCCCAAAATGAGCAAGATAATGCAAGGAAAATCGAGAAAATGGTGCTTCAGCAGACTGTGGGAAGCAAATTCTTCTCGGTTGACCATAAACCCCTTGCTGGCAAACTACCACACAAGTTCAATTCATCCGACTTGCCCAAGTTCAAGGTGACAGATAATCCCAGAAATCACCTATGGAGTTTCGTGGGCGCGATGAACTTGAAAGGCATGGACAAATCCATGTACATGCCGGCCTTTCCCCTATCCTTGGAATCAACTGCACTCCAGTGGTTCTATGAGCTGGACCCCAAGACCTTCTCCACTTGGGAAGACTTTACTAATATCTTCGTCAAGCAGTACTCGTCAAACATGGGCTTCCAAGTAACCATGCGCGAGTTAGAAGTCCTCTCACAGAAAAAGAACGAGGGATTCACGACTTACTTCGCCAGATGGAGAGAGCAAGCTGCTCAATAATACAAAGGCCTCTAGAACCAGACCTAGTCCAAAAGTTCATTGATAACTTGGACCCTGCTTACAAACAACACGTTCGGTACCTCAGTCTAGATTCCTTAAAGAGAATCTATGATGTGGGCATTAAGATTGAAGATGATCTCTTCAAAAATACACAGAACGCTGCTGCAAAACCGCAATACAAGCCTCGAAGCAACACTTACAAGAGAGGCGAACAGTCCCAAACGCAAGAGGTCCACACTTTTGAAAGCAATCCACCAAGGAATAAACGTTGGATCAGAGGGCAAAAGTTCGCCACACTAGGGTCGACTTTGGAAGCAGCCTACAACCGACTTTATGCTGAATGCAAATTGGTTCCGTTAGAACCAACACCTGAGCATGCAGTCAAAGGCAAGTACTAGGATGACTCTGCCTACTGCAAATACCACAAAGGCAAAGGCCATGATATTGAAAGCTTCTGGTTCCTTAAGAACACGATACAAGATATGATAGAAGACAACATCATTCCCCTACTCAACGTGCGCAAACCAAGCAATGACACGAGTCCTATGGGAACTTGCTGCATACCACTCGATCACCTAGAGTGCACTGTAACACCTTAATAATTCCTTACTTTTTATAAAATATTTTCCCACTTAAAATAAGGAATTACCAAGATATTACCGCCACTGTGATAACGGTTAAGGATATTTACCAGAATTACGCAGCGGAATTTAACTAACTTTCAAACATAATAAATAATTAATGGCCATCGTACAACTCAGAACCATTAAGGCCTGTGAGGGGGTCGAAAAAGAACGAGGCTAATGCGTGACCTCGTCCCTCGTGGGTGTGACGCTTCTTTTTGTCAAATCAAGTGTAATTGGATTTCCTGTGAGTTTACACCCAATTGACTAGTAATATAGGAGTCGCCATTCAGTTTTTAACGACAATGAGAAAAACTGACAAAACCCGGTTATCGTGACATAAAGGGAGTGAAATTATGTTTGACCACGACGGCCGTAGGTTCCCTTGTGATCCCTGGTGGTGGGGATCGCTCAACGTACACCCGCAGGGTAGAGATTGAGGGTTCGGGGGACTGTAACTACCGAGAGGAGTACTCGCTCTTCGATAACTCCAGAGGCAGGATATCCTTACTAGCTCAGCATAAATAATTGAAGGGACATGCGTTAACTAATAAACTAATCTGAGTCGATTTTAACAATATGCAACATATAGTACTAGATCGAACGCGATTATCTGATTTAGATTGTTTTAAGGGACCTAGCATGATAATCCAATTTCCCAAAAACATCATATTTATTAGGCGTGATCGAACAATCAGATTTAGTTAGTTTAACAGTTCATAAAAGGGCGAGGAAAGCAATTAAATCATAGAAAAGGGACACATTACGACGCACCCTTGAGAGGTGCATCACAGTTCTTAGAAAACTAACCACTTTGACATTGCTATTTCCCCTTTTATTTAACGAAACTCAAATTACGGGACGGGATACGTTCTGTTCGATTTATGGATCGATTGCGACAGAACGCGTGATCAGTTTTGCAGCGTGAGGCTTAGGCTTAGGGGTTTAGAGTCATTACTCAGAATAATAATTGTGTGTTGTTGTTTTCACGTCGAACTTAGGGGTCTATTTATAGGAAAGAGTGGCGTAGAAAGATAGAATTTCAGGAATTTGAATACAAAACGGATTAGGAAAAGAATCCGTCCCAGGTATTTTCGGCGCCCAGCTCTGGGCGTCAAAGATTTTGGCGCCCAGGGCTGGGCGTTGAAAATAGGGTCTGGCAGAATTCTTTGTCAGATTGAACTCTAGTGTATGGAGTTCATTAAGAGACTTAATCCGAGTTATTTGGTGCGTATCAATTTACGACGGAATGCGTCTGGGCCCTTTACGAACTCTAGGTTCGTTATGAGTTTAATTAATACGTTAACTCTTTTATCGAACTGCGATAGGAATAGAATTCCTTTTACAATTTCTATCTCTTTTAGGATTTATGTTGGAGTGCAACACCTAATTCTGACAGGTTTCTATCTTTTTATTCTTACTACTTTTAGCAACTACCCTTTACGGCAGTTACTATTTTTAGCAGGTTTCCATAAATAGCAGGTTTCTATAAATAGCAGGCTTCGGGTGAAATGAAAAGGGGTGATCGAGATTCGTTATTTTATAGGAGATGCGTTGTCAAGTGGAGATTTACGCTTTCATCATCGAACCTTCCCTTTCGGGAATGGGGACAAAAGTAGGTGTCTACAGTTAGCCCCCACTTTGACTGAGTCATGGAGTAAGACGATGGTCTAAGTATTAGACGGAGTGCGTCGCACAAGCCATGGTGACCTGTTTTGGCGAGGGTCTCACGAGCCCCCGAGTGATAACATTTGACTTAAGGGTCATCACTTGAAGTGTCGACATATCCCTCACGTGTCATTGGGATTTGTCAACGGAAAGTATATAAACTCCCTCACTTTGTCATTGGAAGTATCTAAAGAGGCGTAGAAACTCCCTCACTTTGTCATTGGGAGTAGCTACAGATGTTTTCGAAATCAAAGCTATAAAGTGTAATTGGGCCTGGCCAAGCCCAATCACGAGGTAAAAATGTTTTAAAGATTCTCATTTTCAGGGTTAGCTAAACGAGAAAACCCCCTTGTTTTTATGGGACGTAAAACGAAGGAAAATCCAGCACATCGTTCTTTTTTTTTTTTGGAAAAACGGAAAACCAATCCTTTAATTTTTGAAAAAAGGGAAAACTACTCACATCGCTTTTTTGGAAAAACAGAAAACCAAAAGCTACTCACATCGTTCTTTTTTTTGGAAAAACGGAAAACCAAAAGCTACTCACATCGTTCTTTTTTTTGGAAAAATGGAAAACCAAAAGCTACTCACATCGTTCTTTTTCGGAAAAACGGAAAACCAAAAGCTACTCACATTGTTCTTTTTTTTGGAAAAACGGAAAACCAAAAGCTACTCACATCGTTCTTTTTGGAAAAAACGGAAAACCAGAAAAAGTTATCGCTGCAGCGACTAAGGACTTGCGCGGTTAGTGACGCAGACCCCGCCGGCTAAAGATGGCGAGCCTGCCCGCTAAGGGTGGATACCCCGTCCGATAGAAGTGGACGAATCTGTTTTGTAATTTGTTTGTGCTTTTTTGAAATTAAGGACCTACGCGGTTTGTGACGTAGACCCCGCCGGCTAAAGATGGCGAGCCTGTTTCATTTGTTTTTTGAAGATTCTATTTTTGGAAAACTGAGGACCTGCGCGGCTAGTGACGCAGACCCCGCCCGCTGAGGTTGGGCGAGCCCTGTCCGCTGAGGGTGAACGTCCCTGAATTCGTTTTTTCAATTTGGGAACTCGCATGGTTCGTGACGCGATCTTGCCAACTAAAGATGGGCAAGTTCTTATTTCTTTTGTTCTTTGTGATTTCTTTTGAGAATTTCTTTTTATTCATTCTTGTAGGAGCGAATTCTTTCGAGGGATGCTCGGATTTAGTTGTAACCTGAATGTGGGTTGGCAACGTGCTTAGACGGACCATTGTCTTGTGGTCATCTTCCTTCATGGTTTTGAGCTAGTCCTTACGGCTCAATTTTGCCACTACCTGGGTCCTTGATTGGGGGACCATGTATAAGTATCAACGGCGACCTTTGTCTTGAGGTCGTAAACCGGTTCTTTTTCTTTTGAGATTATCCAAACACGGGACTTTGTACAGCGTAGTCTGGGAATATTGTTTTAACTTTGCATACTTTTTTTTTGAAATATATATTTTCTTTCGAGCCCCCAAGCATTCGTGCTTGACGGTCATTTCTTGTCAAAGAGGTTCCTTGGGGATACGCATTTTGTAATGTCCTTGATCGTGTTTTGGGATCGTGCTCGTAAGTGCGAGCGATCTTTGTAGTGGCGTGCTATTCTTGACAAAGTCGTGAGGTGCGACTTTCAGTAAGGAAATCGGTAATTTTGAGTCGAATGGATACGGCAGGGCCCTATAGAAGTCAGGGGCCTTTGTGGGTCTGGGATCGTTTTCGGCGCCCATGCCTGGGCGTTAAAGATTTCGGCGCCCAGCGCTGGGCGCTGAAAATGATTTCTGGCGAGGTTTCTTGATGACACAGTTGGCCTCTTGTTCGTTCGTTCGTCTACTTCACTTGGAAATTCTACGTATTCTCTTCTTTTTTGTTTTTTTCTTTATTTTTTGGAACGTAGAATTTTATTAGAGATTATAATGAGTTGAGTGATCGTGATGATTTCTCGAAGAGCCGTAGCCGATTGGTGGACTACGGTGTTTGTCGCTTTGGGGCGATTATTTAAAGGAACTGTCGCTCTTTAAGGTGTACAGTTATTGCAATAGCTGGGCGAGTCTATATGGCTAGAGGAACATACCTTGAGGCGTAGATTTTGATCGCTCGTATATATTTTTCTTTTGAACGCGTTCGTGAATGTTCGATGCATGTGTATGTGCGAACGAGCGTTCATAGAATGGCCGTTGTGTGCGGTCGATTAATCAGTTTGCTTGAATCATTTTTTTTTTGAGCAATGACTGATTTTGAATAGTTTGCTTAGAAGCTTGATAGGGTTCAGGCCCATTCATGAAGTGGGCTCAAGCATCGTGCCCTTTTGATTGTTCAAACATTTGCTTCGAGAGATTTTTTTTATTTTGCTATGGTTGTTTCGTAGCTTGGAGCCCCCAAGTATGTATGTTGGGATGCTTCCTTTTGGCGTACGATTTTTGTAGGTTCTTTCGAGAAAGATGCCCTGGGGTTCCGTTCGTGTAGGTGCGAGCTATCCCTTCCGTGGCAGGCAACGTTTTGCTACTTTCAATCCTTAATGTAGAAGTCGTGTGGCTTGCATTTTGAATCTGGGCGATAAGTAGTCTTTGCCTCTTTTACACATGTTCTTGGTTGTGCCCGCATTAGCGCACTATGCCTTACTCTCCCTTTTTTTGACTTGTACTGTGGGATGGTTAAACTTTATGGTGCGACGTAGGCTTGTGTGGCCTAACAACATGTATTAGAACATTTCTCCAGGTGTTGGGGTATCATTATTATTTGGAGTATTTCGTCATGCCTCGTTTAGGTACTTGAACAAGTGTAGCACCTTCTGCGTGGGTTTGCACGGCTTATTACTTCGTTCGATGCGAGGATTCATAGGTGTTTCTTTGTTATTTTATATCTGGGGAAAACTTGGCTAGCAGAAAGGTTCAGCGCCCGGGCTGGGGCGTTGAAGATATCGGCGCCCAGCTCTGGCCGTTGAAAATGATTTCTGGGTATATTTTGACAGTTCTTATCCTTGATTTTTTTTCTTTCGCTTTTACTTTGGAATGAGGTAGACTGTGTAACGGGCGCTTGTAGGGCGAGCGTTATGTGCAGTAGTTTGATCGGAGTTTTGGTGACTCGCGATTTTCAGTTACCCTTGTTAGTGGGGCGACTTTATATATTCTAAGTAGCGTTTAGAGTTTGGGAGGGGTTGTAGTCATTCTAAGGTTCGTTTTACGCGATTAAAGCTTAGGATTGTGCCCCTATGACATATGTATAGCATTAGCGTCGAGAATTTGCGATGAAATCGTCATTTTGAGCGTTTTTAGAGTGTTTTTCTCAAGCCTCCAACTGTAGCTACGGGATTGGCTTGGTGCTATAGTGCCTTGCATACGTTTTTATGCATTCATGGTGACATGGATCATGAATAGTTTGAACCAGACTCGTTTAGTGCGAGGTACGTTCGAGTAGTGATCTGCTACATCTCTTGTAAATGTCGTATTATGCGACATTGCCATGGTCAAGGTAGTCACATGTTGAAGTATGCCTTGACCAAAAGCTAGGTGCCTTTCTTTACCCATAATCATATTTAGAAATCTTTTTGACTCACTTGCAACATCGGGATAAACGCATACTTAGATTAAACCAGAGACTCTTTATTATGTTCGAAGAAGTTTTTGAAAATTATTTGGAAATTATTTAAAATCCGAATCCTACTGTGTA
Organism: Spinacia oleracea; assembly: GCF_020520425.1. Taxonomy (NCBI): domain Eukaryota; kingdom Viridiplantae; phylum Streptophyta; class Magnoliopsida; order Caryophyllales; family Amaranthaceae; genus Spinacia; species Spinacia oleracea. Next base: position 59,804,734 of record NC_079488.1, on the reverse strand, counting down.
CAGTCCGAGGTGTCCTAAGTAAGTTGACTTATAGAAGGGTTCGTATAGGATTACATGAATGAATCAAAATACTGTTACGATTTTTGGAATGCTGTCTAAGGATTTGCTGGAAGCCAGGGTGCAGGCGTCAAGATATACTTGTGCCCGTTTGGCATATGCTTTAGGCTTTTAAGGCCATCTTTTCCAGAATTGCGGGAATATAAACCGTTTCCAAATTGACTTAGATTTACTTGGTGTATGTCTGCACAAAAGGTCAAGGTATACTTAGTTCTTTCCCTAGCTCTTTCATTTCAATTTTTAGCCCCCAATTGCTATTATGTTTTCCCATTAATGATGCTTTCGGATTTCGATTTTAGATGCCCGTGTCATATGTCTGAGTAGGGTGAGCCTTGGTTAGGTGCCAAGTCCTATTGACAATGTCTGATTTTTTTCAAAGGGGATTAGCAAGCATTCGAATTACCATGAACGGGTGCCCTGAGTTCGAATGAACGATGGGGCGATGCCGTAGAACAATCCTCTTTATTGCAAGCTTACTGCCTTTACTACTTGTTGGCGATCATGACTGTGTCTAGTGGTGAAAGAAGGTCTTTAAGTGAACGACTATGTCTAGTGGTGAAAGAAAGTCTTTAAGTGAGTTAGTTCGCTTTAGGGAGGGTCAAGTCGAGTACTTTAGAGGTCATGGACGCTTGCGCTGGCCCCCATTCAATTGAGGCAAAGAGATCTTTTGAGTCTTGGCTAAGTGCCTAGGAGTGTGAGTGCTCCTTCTGGCAAGGGTACGTGCCCTTATTATTTTTCGATGTGTGCTCGTTTTGGCATCTTGATGACTTGGATTCTTCCTTTGACTTAACTTTTTCTTTCGACTTGGATTGCAAGTAATTAAATTTCAATAAGGGACTTCTATTTTTTATTCTTGTTTTTCTATAGGCTTTAATATTTTTGCAAATTGGTTGGACCGAATCATGGATTGCCTACGTATCCGCCTCAAATAGATTTAATTTGGAATCAGGTCTTGCGTAGTTCTTAGCCTGGAAAATGGTTTTTTAGAATGCCGATTTTAAACAAGTACGTTCTGAGGTGGAAACATATTATTTGAAACGGTAGAATAAGTGAAGTTTATTATTGTTTTAATCTGCTGCCTTGCCGTAAGCCAAAAATTTGTTTTATATTTTTTTGAGTACATGTATTTTTCGGTGGTACGTATATATGAATACGTGCTGTACCCCTCCAAGTGTTCGTTATTTTTCCGTGCATGTGCGGATAAAATGACGAGCACTTCAGGACAAAATTTGGCGAGCAGAGAGATTCAGCGCCCAGGCTGGGGCGCTAAAGATTTCGGCGCCCAGCTGTGGGCGCTGAAAATTATTTCTGGGCGGATCTTTTTTGGTGCGCTAAATGCTTCTTTTTCTTTTTAGACCAACTTTAGAGGCGCTTTTGCAAAGTTTGCTTTTTTTTATTTATTATTTTTTTGTAATTTTCATTTTTTTTCTTTTTTGTTTGTGACTCAAGACGGTTTGAAAGATGGGTTGAATGAGATAGGATAATTTGTATAGGTAAGCACGAGGATTATATCTGTTAGGACTCACAATTTGCAGCCTCAAGCTAGTGTCATGAGTTTACATCAACCAAGGCCAATGAGTAGCATGGGGACGGCTCAAGGGTATATCAACAGGATGTATCCACACAAGTTATATGGTCATTATGCTAATGGTGGTGTAAGAGAAGGTTTTAGAAATAATGGGTATGACGCACGTGTCAATGGCCGTGCGTGGTTTGCAGTTGATAACAAGTTCAGAAACAAGAGTTGAAGTAATGGTTTCTTGGGTTATGGCAATGAGAACATGGATGGGTTAAATGAGCTGAACACGGGCCCCAGAGCGAAGGCGTCTAAGAACATAAGGATTGGAAAGGGTAGACATCGTAGAATTTTATGATTTGAATTGGTTGATTCAATTCTTTTCCTTCGTTTACTTGGGTAAATTTCGCACTTTGGGAGGTACGGGCTAAGTATTTCATGTCTCGCTCTTTTCGCTCTCCCTTTTCTCTTTCTATTTTTTCCTTCTTTGCATGGGATTTCTCCCTAACATAAATCCTTCAAAATTTTTATTTGGGCTAAAAGGTAGATGGTTGTGGTCTTTGAGTCACGAGGCGAGACCGAGTGAGCCTCGTTTGGTAGGCCTATAGTGGACCTTTAACTTTAGTAGGCCTAGGGTGGACCTTTAAATTGTCTTACTTTGCAAGCGTATTTAGTCGTTTCTTAAAATATGCAAATAGCGTAGATTCAAAATGTTGTTTTTACCTTATTGAAATTTAACGAAAGAATTACATCGAAAATAATTTTTTGCTTCAGATTCCAGTTTCTGGGATTTAATTGGAAGTTTGATTTAGACTCGAACTTTCATTAATTTTTCTGACTATAACCCGTGTATGAATATAAGGAGGTGGCCTAGACTCAAAATAATGACGTGGCGTAAGCCTATAATACTTGACCAAGCAACTTTCAGACTTAGGCTAATTGGACCATAACTTTCGTTGGTTGACACTTTAGATTTTAACCCTTGGGTGTTCATTTGTCATGTGCCATTTTGCTTAATGTTGGCAAGGTAGTTAATTGGGAAGATCGAATTTTTATTTTTGCAAGACTAGAATCATTAGTGCGGCTTCTCTCTTAGTGTGTATTGCTTTACCCCAATGGTAGCCTCATGGCATGCCGATTTGGGTATTTTCATGGTTTGTCATGTTGCATTCATAGAAAATCTTTTAGTCCGTACTTAGGAGTATTTAAAGGAGCGAGTGGCTCGAGAGGACTATGATGGTCGTGACCCAATGTGATCATAAGCCTTGAGGCCATTAATTTTTTTCCAATGGTATTGATACCTTAGGTTCACTTTGGGGGTTGTGCGACTATGGAGGAATGATTTTCAGAATGTGACTGTTTCAATTTTGCAAATACTATAATATATTCTTTTATTGGTGAGAGTGAGTGTTGAGGCCGTAGACTCTTAGCAAGGGATGACAATTACATATGGGTGCCTATTGATTCAAATGTCAGGAAGGGAGACTCAATATGGTTTAACCTTTTAACTTGCAGAACGACACCAAGAATTAGGACCGATTCTATGGATAAGACAACTGAGACTTAGGATTTAGATTGTACTTTGGCATAGCCTAGTCTAGACTCAGAATTTTTTTTTTCGAACATTATTTTTCTTGAAAACTTCATTTGAACATTATTTTTTTGAATACTTTGCCCATGTGACATTCAAGGCTATTTCAATTAGCGTGCTCGGTTTTGGTGCCGAACATCGTCGTCGTAGGAGGCCTAACAACGACACAAAGAGTTATTTATTTTTATTTTTTAGTCGCTTTTAGAATCGAGTGCCTTTTCATATGCCCTTGCAGCAATTTTTACGAAAAGTGTTTTTTTTGCTACGTGTTTTTTTTTTGCGCTGGCACCGAGGCTGCTGCGCCTGACCAGAAGGCCAAGCAGCAGCTTCAGCGCCCAGCGTAGGGCGTGAGAAATTCTGGCGCCCAGCCAGGGGCGTTGAAAATGCGTCCCTGGCTGGTTCTCATTTTCTGTTTGCGTCTACTTTTGTTTATGCGACTTCGATTTTGCGTGCTTGCCTAATAACGTCCTTTACGCGTTGTGCAGCGTTTGTGGGATTCGTTACAGGCCATCCCGAGCGTCGCTTATTTTTGTGGCGATCGTTCGGGCTTGCGGAACACGTATTTCGGTATAACTCTTTGGCAAATTGGTTTATGTATGTTTGGGAAATTTTTAAGGTCGTTGGTTTTTCTAGGATAGTTTGTCACACACAATCATATATTTCGCTACACATAACTAACATTCCATCATGAGGCAATAATAATATGTCATGTAGTTTATGATAGGCTTCTATGGATAGTTTTTTGCGTCTGGCTTGGTACCGCTTCTATCGCAGATCCACCACATGCCCCGGTCGGGGTAGTGCTTTCAACAGACGAATTTCGCCCTAGAAGGCCAACCCGCAAGTGCAAGCCAAGGGGGGCATGCAGGCGAGAGGAACCTAGTGGGCGAGCGATTGGGTTTGGGACGGGTGTACTACTAGCGAAAGTGCCGAGTGGACAACATTCGAAGCGTATGCACCCCCCGGTTGGCGATGGGTATCCTTAGTCCCAACTCTCGAGATGAAACACCAAGGGAGCCAAGATTCGTTATGCGGTTCTGTCCGTTCACATTAATATGCTGATTTTCAGGTCGTCCCAACTTGATGGGGAAATAAACGCGGGGTAGGATCGTTTCACCCTTCGGCTATTTTGATTACCTACAAGCACGAGTATTTCCTTCACTATCCCCAGTGGAGTCGCCACTGTGAGGGGGTCGAAAAAGCACGAGGCTAATGTGTGACCTCGTCCCTCGTGGGTGTGACGCTTCTTTTTGTCAAATCAAGTGTAATTGGATTTCCTGTGAGTTTACACCCAATTGACTAGTAATATAGGAGTCGCCATTCAGTTTTTAACGACAATGAGAAAAACGGACAAAACCCGGTTATCGTGACATAAAGGGAGTGCAATTATGTTTGACCACGACGACCGTAGGTTCCCTTGTGATCCCTGGTGGTGGGGATCGCTCAACGTACACCGGCAGGGTAGAGATTGAGGGTTCGGGGGACTGTAACTACCGAGAGGAGTACTCGCTCTTCGATAACTCCAGAGGAAGGATATTCTTACTAGCTCAGCATAAATAATTGAAGGGACATGCTTTAACTATTAAACTAATCTGAGTCGATTTTAACAATATGCAACATATAGTACTAGATCGAACGCGATTATCTGATTTAGATTATTTTAAGGGACCTAGCATGATAATCCAATTTCCCAAAAACATCATATTTATTAGGCGTGATCGAACAATCAGATTTAGTTAGTTTAACAGTTCATAAAAGGGCGAGGAAAGCAATTAAATCATAGAAAAGGGACACATTACAACGCACCCTTGAGAGGTGCGTCACGGTTCTCAGAAAACTAACCACTTTGACTTTGCTATTTCTCCTTTTATTTAACGAATCTCAAATTACGGGACGGAATGCGTTCTGTTCGATTTATGGATCGATTGCGAAAGAACGCGTGATCAGTTTTGCAGCGTGAGGCTTAGGCTTAGGGGTTTAGAGTCAATACTCAGAATAATAATTGTGTGTTGTTGTTTTCACGTCGAACTTAGGGGTCTATTTATAGGAAAGAGTGGCGTAGAAAGATAGATTTTCAGGAATTTGAATACGAAACGGATTAGGAAAAGAATCCGTCCCAGGTATTTTCGGCGCCCAGCTCTGGGCGTCAAAGATTTCGGCGCCCAGGGCTGGGCGTTGAAAATAGGGTCTGGCAGAATTCTTTGTCAGATTGGACTCTAGAGTACGGAGTTCATTAATTGACTTAATCCGAGTTATTTGGTGCGTATCAATTTACGACGGAATGCGTCTGGGCCCTTTACGAACTCTAGGTTCGTTATGAGTTTAATTAATACGTTAACTCTTTTATCGAACTGCGATAGGAATAAAATTCCTTTTACAATTTCTATCTCTTTTAGGATTTATGTTGGAGTGCAACACCTAATTCTGACAGGTTTCTATCTTTTTATTCTTACTACTTTTAGCAACTACCCTTTACGACAGTTACTATTTTAGCAGGTTTCCATAAATAGCAGGTTTCTATAAATTGCAGGCTTCGGGTGAAATGAAAAGGGGTGATCGAGATTCGTTATTTTATAGGAGGTGCGTTGTCAAGTGGAGATTTACGCTTTCATCATCGAACCTTCCCTTTCGGGAATGGGGACAAAAGTAGGTGTCTACAAGGCCCAAAACCAAAACATTAAATAGTTCAAAATCCATTAACTAAAAGTTTAAGTAATTAATGTAGTTATGACTAGAAAATAATTATAGAGTTTATAAAGGCGAAAGAGGAATAATCTCTCAAAACTCAATCGCATGTTGATAACTACTCCCGCAAGTTATCTCTACAAACCTGTTATTTAAAATCTTCTCCCCAACAATGCAAATGAAATGATGGATCATAGGGTCATTAAGGCAAACGCCATGACCGAAGGAAACATGAAGCACGAAGTCAGCGAAAGCACAAGCTAGAGTGAAATCCTAAACTAACATGCTTCACTGAACAATGTAATAATCCACATGCAAAAGCCATTTAATAAACAAGTAATCATGGAGACAAGACTCGACACTTGACACGACTCTTGACTCACAGGTTAATTGAGAATTAACTTCAAACGGGTAAAATAAAAATATCCATACAAGGAAGAAAGGTTTGGAAGCCAACAACACACCAAAATAATAAATAAATAAATGAATGTCGGGCCATATCGACGGAATTCCCACGCTTAAAATAAATAATGAAACAACGTCTTGAATCATTCATGGAGTACAAGTTTTCCAGCAAGACTCCCACCATTGTTCATACTCAAGGTATATATGTTCCAAGAGTTTTGAAGCTCGTTCTGGTTGCACTTTACGTTAATTAATATTTTATGCACAAGGTGAACTCAAGACACAACAACAAGTCACAAAATATAAGCAACCAAACATTGACACTTTATTTTAATCCTTTAGGACTTGTGATCAAACATAGGACTCAAGTGATATTACTCCTATTGGTTCCTTCTCAATATACTATTGAGATATCCCGACATTGCCAGTTAACAAGCGGGGTGTGCACACGGCACGAATAGTCCTTAGTTCAATTCACATAAACTTCAAGAATAAACAGTGCAACATGACACGAAACTTGGGTCAAAGTATGTTTGTAATCCCCCGTAAATTTATAAATGTTATTAATATATTTTAACGTATAGTTAATATATTTAAATAAGAATTTACGGATTTTAGAAATAAATATATAATTAACGTATATTTATTTTATTACATTTTGAATATTTTTAACGATTTATGCAATCTAAAATAATTTTAGAATTCTATGTTGAAAAGAATTTGGATTGCGAAAACGCGATTGAATTTAAAAAACAATCCTAACCGGTTTTGGATTCAAACAACATCAATTCCAATCCTAGCCCAAGTTTGCAAAGCCCAATAAATAAACCCAAACAAAATTACCCATAATTCTCTTCCCCTTCCCTTCACGTGAAAATCAAAACAGAAAAACCACCAAACCCTCCATTCACGTACGTGAACCTGCAAAAGAAAAAAAAAACACTCAGGTCTCTTGGTCCCAGCCGCCGCCGTCGACCAACCGCCAACCGACCACCGTCGTTCTTCCTCCTCCTGCGCCCGGTAATTTCACCTCCTTCCTCTTCTCTTTCGTTTTCTCTTTCTTCCATTTTATCCCCCCTTAATCGTGGATTCTGTTTCGCACAGCCACCGCAGCCGCCGCACGCACCACCGCGCTGCCCCCCTAGCCAACCACCGTCCACATTGTTGCGCAAGCCGTCGCTGCTTCCCAGCCAGGCTGCGTCCTTCCTTCACTCGTTCTCCTTTCCTCTTTTGCTCCTCTTTACTTCTTGCGGAAGTCAGTCACCACCGTTGCAGCCTCGCCGCCAGCCACGACCACCTGCCGCCGCGTGCACCAGCCATTGCCGCCGGCCAGCCTTCCCTTGAATCTTTATTTGGTTAATTTCTTGAACCCTAAGTAATTCAATTAAATATTATAAATTTATGTTATTAATTTAAGTTATGTTTTAATTAAATTGAATTTAGAATTTCTATGATTTAATTCGAATTTCATATTTTTATATTATGTTTAAATAGTAAATTTAATTTTCAGTTTATATAATGCATTGAAATAACGATTTGAATTAGTTAAAGCGGGAATTTTAAGTCTTTAATGGTTGGAAATCATGGTGGGATGATTAGGGATTTTGAAATTGATTTTTTCAACGTTCTAAGAACGTTAATTGGTCTTGGTGAAATTTTTAAACGAGTTATATTGCTGAAAATTTATGTATGGTATTTGCGAAAAGTTTTCAACGAATTTCAAACATCGAATTCAATAATTATGATGCTAGGAAATCAAATATTCAAGTTTTGATATTGGGGAAGGTTCTAAATATGTTTAGGATGTATTTAGATTGCTTTATTATGGTTGCGAAAGATTAGAAATTGATTGGGAATATTTGTTGATTGTTTTAGGCGGAGAACTCTCCCTAGGTGACTTTTGAAAGTGTTAAAGTGGCCTATTAGTTTGTCTACACAAGGTACGTACATATCTGTGTGCTTGGAATGTGTGTTATTTGTTGAATCCATGCTGAAAGTTCTTGATGAACTTGATTATGTTGGAATTTCATGTTTAATATTGTTGGATGGACATGTTGAACATATATATTTCGTTATGAGGATTATAACATGTTAGTAGATGATTGATGCAAACAAGTTTGATTGGGAACACTAGATTACTTTATATATATTGATTCAGATCGATTGATTGTTGTTCCCTTTTAGCTTTTCACTACTTTATGAGGGCCGAGGACCTTGTTTAGTAAGTTGAAACCTTATACCCATATAGAGGGGTTGATCAGTATTAAAGGAAAGGTTGGATTTAATTGGAATGAGTCTTGATTGACATCTCTGTGATCACTTACTTAATTCCAAGATAAAAACAGTGGAGAATAATTGTTGATTGTATGACTTATGTGATTGTTGAGTCATAACGGAGTTTAATTGGTAAAGCATGTAAAGTGAAACTGAGTAGCAATAGCTTTAGACTGTGCACGTCTAAAGCGACGGACAATCAGGAGTTGGGGTCATGGGTCGCCTATGGCTTTCTCTGGGCCGGATTGATCACCGGTTCTATTTATTCAAAAGTCCCTCGATATCGCAGGTCATTGGGGTTTACGGAGTCGCGCCCGTACCTCGTCTTCCTTAGTGAAGAAGAAGAAGTTTCTAGTAGACAGCTCAGTCCATTGACTATTTCAATTAAAATAATGTTAATGATACAAAGGTCTAGTTCAGTCAAATATTGTCTTCAAGTCAATATGTTTTGGTTATCCTTGCTTATGTTTTATTTAGTATCATGTTAGGATTGTTCGTTTAATAGAATCATGTTAGGATTATTATTGATTGAGTATGTAGTACTCAGCTTTGCTGATTACGTGCTTTTGCTTGTGCATGTTGATCATGGCTATGCCTTATTGATCCTGTGATGACCCAATCTTTGGTGAGCAGTCTCTAAGGATCAATAAGCATTGTCCATCTGCAGGTTTGAAGATGTTGCATCATTGGGATCGGGAATAGAGAGCTTGTATTTAGTTTTGATTTGCTAAGTTGACTTGGGTTTGTTTAATTGGACTTTAAACTTGTCGTACTATTTATATTTCCTTATGTTCGTTGGTTGATTTTTGGGACTAAACCTGTAATCGATTATTTATAAACCTAAAGTTAGTTTTATGTTTTCCGCTGCAAAATTCTGAATAAGCCGTTACGTTTTCACACGGGCGATAATGCCTTGATAATTCTCTACGTTTTATATTAAAAGGTTATTTTAGAAAAGAGAATTGTCGGGGTGTTACAATGTTAGACATCCCGTAAAATAGCATAAACATAATCCTTGCATGTGAAACACACATACATGCATAGAAACTTGAACCACATGCTTAACATAATTCAGTGATTATAAATTATCACAACATGACTGTTCACATAGGATTTATAATTCAACAATAAACCATAACATGCTTGTTCACCACATCAAACATGAATTCAATAATACTTCAAGTCACATGATACACAATTAATAATCATCACATGTACGTACCATCTCATGAATTTGGTGGTCACCTAGGCATGTACGTACCTCGAATATCTAAGTACGGGGGCCACTTTGCGAATCACGACTCAAGGCTAGAAATCACCTGCTATAATTAAAATAATAGAACTTGTTATTATCCATGTTTACTAAATTTTCAGAAAACTTTTATAAATTCTAAAACCTTTGATTTAATTTGAAATAGGTTGCCCATAATTAAAATAATAGTCTCACTTGAAAATTAAAGTCCTAGTATGAAAATATTAAATTTTCACCTTTAAAAATCATCAAAACGACGCTTTTAAGGCTTCAAAAAATTCTGAAAAATATAATTTATTTCCATTATTGAATTTGACATTAAATTACGTAAATCAATCAACCATTAAATTGGGATTTAAACCCTAACCCTAATTAGTCATAAAAATCACTTTAGGACATTAAAATTGACAATTTATTAAATATACAAATCTGAAAATTATAACTTTGATAATTAAAATAATGTAAACTAATCCAAACATATAATCCCCAAAATTAGGTGTTCATAACCGATCCCATCATTTTAATACAATAAAATCAATAATAACATATAGTTTAAAATACGGAATTTAAATAGAATAGGAAAGGAAGGAGAGAATTATACCAAACATGCTTATAGCACGGTACAATCACGAATTGAATGTGATTGGGCGCAAAATAATTAACGGAACACAAATAATACACACAACACACACGAGTGGTCGTGTGTGTGTGTTCGGACATCGACGAGCAAGGCAGGGGCGGGCTTGGCTCGTGGGCACGCACGACCAAGAGAGGAAGAGTGTGAGTGTGGGGCTGCGACGAGGGCAACAAAAGCAGCAGCAACAATGCACAACAGCACGCGGTGCGTGGCTCTGCGCGAGGGCGAGAGAGAGAGCGAGGGAGAGGGGTGCTGCGTGCACGAGCACGAGCAGCAACAAGGCAGGGCGAGGGTGCTGTGAGAGGCACGAAGGCACGATGCAAGGAAACAAGGGAGTGGGACGAGTGCTCGAGGGACACGGCACGACGAGCAGCGTGCTCGTGTGTGCGGGCAAGGGGACAGACAAGAGAGGGAGTCCGAAAGAGAGAGAGAGAGCGCAAGAGGAGGAGATAGAATTTCTAACAATTAAGGGGGATCATTAATGAGGGGAGGGTGTATTTATAGGTTCCTAATACCTAGTGGGCTTAGGTTTAAGGGTTTGCATTGGGCTTTCTCAATTGGGTTTGGATTAGAATTAAAATCTTTAAAACTTTGTTGGGTTCACCAACTGCATTGGATTGGGCACAGAATTAATTTAAAACATGACCCAATAATTTCCCGACTTAAAAATAAAATAATAAATTCATTTAATTTATTTCGGAAATTAATAAAATAATAATTATATTATTTAAAATAAAAATACATTTAAATCTTTATTAAATGCAATTTAATTTCTAAAATTCGTAAAAATTCTTTATAAATATAATAAAACATATTTATAAAATTAGAAAAGTACGATGTATTATAGTCTACCCTCCTTAAAAGAAGTTTCGTCCCTGGATTACTTTCCAAAGACGATCAGTCTACTACTCATTTTGAAAGGTGACTGGCTAGAGCGCAGCTTTTGGAATGAATAAAGCTCGAAACTTGGGTACGGTAATCAAACTTTGGAATTCAAAACTTGAGACTTTATTGAACTTTACTGCGTTTTCTTGCAAAAAATTTAGTTGTTGTACTCTTTAGGTGGTTCAACATGACAATAAGAAGTGCAAATTCAATAGAACGAAGCTTCTATAAAGGTCGTCGACCTTCGACGACTTACCCCTTTAATTAAATCTAGACCGTCGATTGATCTCAATCTAATCTAGACCGTTCACTTGATTTTATCCATTTTATGGGTTGTTTGGCTCTAGGTAAAAAAAGTACCCAACGTATATTTAATATTAATTATTTAATATTAATGACATCATCATCCGTCCATTTCACCGCCGGCCCCCATCACCGACGGCCACCATCACCGCCGGCAACCATCCCCGCCAGCAACCATCACCGCCGGCCACCATCACCGCCGGCCACCATCATCCGACCACCATCACCCGAAAACCGACCACCATCATCTCGCCCACCACCATCAACCGACCACCATCATCATCGCCGGCAACCACCAACATCATCCGGCCACTAACATCACCGCCGACCACCATCACCGCCGGCCACCACTCCACATCGCCGGCCATCTAATTTTATAGTTAATTAAATAATAATCTTTTTTAATTCTATAGTTAATTAAATAGTAATCTTTTTTAATTTTAAGTAAATAACCGTTTAGTTTAAAATATTATTGTTATTTATCCGATATTAGCTAATTTTCACATATATTAAAAAAAAAATCAAATTTAATTTAATAATTTTTACCGATTTTTGTTTTAAAAAAATCTGATTTTATTTGATACGGTATTAGATAATTGTTAATTACCGAAAGTTTTTTAAATAAAATAGATTTTATTTGATACGGTATTATATAATTATTACCGAAAATAGAATAGATTCTGATATTATAGAATAATATTTATTTTTTATATATTCTTTAATTGATTTAGTATCTTAATTTTTCCTAAATTGAGCCTTAGATTTCGTTATTGATTTTCCTAAAAAAAATATCAGATTTTATTTTATTACCAAAATAAAAATAGATTTTGATGTTTTTTGTTTAGGGATTAAATAGATTCTGATATTATATTATTTATTTTTTAGATATTCTTTTTATAAAAAAATCACATTTTACTTGTGACTATAAAAAAAATTAATTCTATTTGTTACGATACAGAAAATTAGATTTTATTTTTTACGATAAATCAGATTTTATTCAGATTTTTTTTATTTCGGTAATTAACTATTACCGTATATCTTAATTATATTAGTTAATAATTGTTACCGAAATTGTTAACAAATAAAATCTGAAGAAATAAAATCTGAATTGTTACCGAAATTTTTAAAAAATTACCGAAATAATAAAATATCAGATTTTATTTGATTACCAAAATTAAAATAGATTTTGATATCGTATATCTGAAATATATTAGTTAATAATTGTTACCGGAGTTGTTAATAAATAAATCTCATTTGTTACCGAATTTTTTTAAAAAAATTACCGAATTAAAATAGATTCAAATGTTATAGAATATATTTACTTTTTAGATATTCCTTAATTGATTAATATGTTAATTTTCCTAAATTGATGCCTTATATTTTGTTAATAATTGTTACCGAAATTATTTTAAAGAAATCAGATTTTATTTGATTGTTACCGAATTTTTTTTTAAAATATCTTATCTTATATTATTTAATTATATATATTGTTACCGATTTTTCTTTTAAAAATCTTATCTTATATTAAAAGCAAATCTTATCTTATATTGTTACTGTAGACACCTACTTTTGTCCTCATTCCCGAAAGGGAAAGGTTCAATGATGAAAACATAAATCTCCACTTGACAAAGCATCTCCTATAAAATAACGAATCTCAATTCCCCGTTTCATTTCACCCGAAACCTGCTATTTATAGAAACCTGCTATTTTTGGAAACCTGCTAAAAATAGTAATTGCCATAATGAGTAGTTGTTAAAAGTGGCAAGTCATAAAATATAGAAACCTGTCAGAATTAGGTGTTGCACTCCAACATAAATCCTAAATGAGATAGAAATTGCGAGAGAATTCTATTCCTAATATGATTCGAAAGTAAGAGTTACGTATTAATTAAAATCCTAACGAGCCTAGAGTTCGTAACGGGCCCAGACGCATTCCGTCATAAGGTTAATACGCACTAAAAGACTCAATTAAGTCTCAAACACTCCGGATTTTAGGAATCCGAATCTGACTGAGAAAACAGCCCAGATCCTACTTTCAACGCCTGGTTCTGGGCGCCGAAATCTTCGGCGCCCAGGCCTGGGCGCTGGAAATACCTGGTACGTGTTTTTTCCTAATTCCTCGTGGATTGGAGTTCTACAAATCTATCTTTCCACGAACTCTTTTCTATAAATAGGGCCTTAAGTTCGACGTGAAAAGGACACAACAACACACAATTATTATTCTGAGTATTGACTCTAAACCCCTAAGCCTAAGCCTCACGCTGCAAAACTGATCACGCGTTCTGTCGCAATCGATCCATAAATCGAACAGAACGTATCCTGTCCCATAATTTGAGATTCGTTAAATAAAAGGAGAAATAGCAAAGTCAAAGTGGTTAGTTTTCTGAGAACCGTGACGCACCTCTCAAGGGTGCGTCGTAATGTGTCCCTTTTCCATGGTTTAATTGCTTTCCTCGCCCTTTTATGAACTGTTAAACTAACTAAAATCTGATTGTTCGATCACGCTTAATAAATATGATATTTTTGGGAAATTGGATTATCATGCTAGGTCCCTTAAAACAATCTAAATCAGATAATTGCGCTCGATCTAGTACTATATGTTGCATATTGTTAAAATCAACTCAGATTAGTTTAATAGTTAACGCATGTCCCTTCAATTATTTATGCTGAGCTACTAAGGATATCCTGCCTCTGGAGTTATCGAAGACCGAGTACTCCTCTCGGTAGATACAGTCCCCCGAACCCTCAATCTCTACCCTGCAGGTGTACGTTAAGCGATCCGCACCACCAGGGATCACAAGGGAACCTACGACCATCGTGGTCAAACATAATTGCACTCCCTTTATGTCACGATAACCGGGTTTTGTCAGTTTTTCTCATTGTCGTTAAAAACTGAATGACGACTCCTATATTACTAGTCAATTGGGTGTAAACTCACAGGAAATCCAATTACACTTGATTTGACAAAAAGAAGCGTCACACCCACGAGGGACGAGGTCACGCATTAGCCTCGTGCTTTTTCGACCCCCTCACAGTGGCGACTCCACTGGGGATAGTGAAGGAAATACTCGTGCTTGTAGGTTATCAAAATAGCCGAAGGGTGAAACGATCCTACCCCGCGTTTATTTCCCCATCAAGTTGGGACGACCTGAAAATCAGCATACTAATGTGAACGGACAGAACCGCATAATAAAGGGAGGAGGAAACTCAGTACCAAATGTTTGGCAATCCTTGGTAGAGCTTATTTATGATTTCGTGCAGCTGAAAAATGTTAGAGAGAGAATCTCCTCCAAAAGCTTTCAAAGTTAATGATAGTATTGAGTGGTCTTACCATCTGATTACTTCAGCCGAGCATAGACCGTCAAAGATGCATTGAGTCACCTGGACGAACAATCATAACACCTATAGCAAAAGGCGAATGAACTTTGACTTTCTCATCCTTTTCATCTTTGACCCAGTCAGAATCGGAAAAGGCCTGCAATTTCAATTCATCACTGCCTTTCCACTTTCTTCCCTGCCCTGCAGTTGCAGCAAGATGTTTTTGTAAATGTCTGATATTTTTTGATCCGCTTTATTAGCCAAATCCAGATGAAACAGGACGGACGGTCAGAGGCCGCAGCGGGCTTGCTGGTTTTTCCATCATCCAATCCACAAGAAATCGAATGAAACCTGGCGAATCGAAGGAACAGTTCCACCATTTCCACTCGAAATTACCTACCCTATAGCTTTACAGTTACAAGTCATTTTCTCATTACTTTGGGTCTTTTCCACGGGGATTCTTCTTTGTTTGGAAAAAAACTTCGAATTGGGATCAACTCATGGCTAATCAAAATGTTGTCAAAAAAAGAACTCGCTCGGTTGGCCTTCCTCCGCTGACGAATGCCAACCCAATCGGTGGCGGTGGTGTCATGAATGAAGACAAAGCAATCGCGGAGTCGTTTACAGCTATCTTCTCTACCTAATTGCTGATCGAGTCAAGCGCTGGGCACAGTGACTGCAACAAGAGGAAAGCCACCTTAATCAGTCAAGCAAGTAATTTGAATAGGGATTATGAACAGGCCCTTACCTTGGCCTTAGCCGTTCGGCCAACCTCCGGTGTGAGTTGGGGATTTTTCTTTCTTCTGGGATAAGTAGAAGTGTCCCCCCCTCTCGCCTATCGAAGTTCTGTTCAAAAACCTCGTCCGAGAACTTGTATAGAGAAGGATTTCCCGCGGCGCAGCAGTTCTTCAGCCAATTTGCACTCTTTGGCACTCATCTCAGTCTCAAAGGCGGGCGCTAGTCTCACTCGGAGTCAGCAGGATCAAGGCAATGGTAGTTAAGAGCATTCCTAGGGCCGGTCTCTTTCTTCCTCCCCTTATTCCCGCTGCAATGGTCGGGATAGCTCAGCTGGTAGAGCAGAGGACTGAAAATCCTCGTGTCACCAGTTCAAACGAATCTTGGCTCCCTTGGTGTTTCATCTCGGGAGTTGGGACTAAGGATACCCATCGCCAACCGGGGGGTGCATACGCTTCGAATGTTGTCCACTCGGCACTTTCGCTAGTAGTACACCCGTCCCAAACCCAATCGCTCGCCCACTAGGTCCCTCTCGCCTGCATGCCCCCTTGGCTTGCACTTGCGGGTTGGCCTTCTGGGACGAAATTCGTCTGTTGAAAGCACTACCCCGACCGGGGCATGTGGTGGATCTGCGATAGAAGCGGTACCAAGCCAGACGCAAAAAACTATCCATAGAAGCCTATCATAAACTACATGACATATTATTATTGCCTCATGATGGAATGTTAGTTATGTGTAGCGAAATATATGATTGTGTGTGACAAACTATCCTAGAAAAACCAACGACCTTAAAAATTTCCCAAACATTCATAAACCAATTTGCCAAAGAGTTATACCGAAATACGTGTTCCGCAAACCCGAACAATCGCCACAAAAATAAGCAACGCTCGGGATGGCCTGTAACGAATCCCACAAACGCTGCACAGCGCGTAAAGGACGTTATTAGGCAAGCACGCAAAATCGAAGTCGCATAAACAAAAGTAGACGCAAGCAGAAAGCGAGAACCAGCCAGGGACGCATTTTCAACGCCCCTGGCTGGGCGCCGAAATTTCTCACGCCCTACGTTGGGCGCTGAAGTTGCTGCCTGGCCTTTTGGTCAGGCACAGCAGCCTCGGTGCCCACGCATGAAGAAAATACGTAGCAAAAAAAAAACTTTTCGAAAAAAAATTTGCTGCGAGGGCGTAAGAAAAGCACTCGATTCTAAAAGCGACTCATAAAAAATAAATAACTCTTTGTGTCGTCGTTAGGCCTCCTACGACGACAATGTTCGGCTCCGAAATCGAGCATGCTAATTAAATGACCTTGAATGTCACATGGGCAAAGTATTCAAAAAATAATGTTCAAATAGAGTCTTCAAGGAAAAATAATGTTCGAATAAAAAAATAAATCCGAGTCTAGACTAGGCTATGCCAAAGTACAATCTAAATCCTAAGTCTTAGTTGTATTATCCATAGAATCGGTCCTAATGCTTGGTGTCGTTCTGCAAATAAAAAGGTTAAAACATATTGAGTCTCCCTTCCTAACATTTAAATCAATAAGCACCCATATGTAATTGTCATCCCTTGCTAAGAGTCTACGGCCTCAATACTCTCTCTCACCAATAAAAGGAATATATTATAGTATTTGCGAAATGGAAACGGTCACATTATGAAAATCATTCCCCCATAGTCGCACAACCCCCAAAGTGAACCTAAGGAGTCAATACCATTGGCAAAGAAAAAATTAATGGCCTCAAGGCTTATAATCACATTGGGTCACGACTATCATAGTCCTCTCGAGTCACTCGCTCCTTGAAATACTACTAAGTACGGACTAAAAGATTTTCCATGAATGTGTGAGGGGGTCGAAAAAGCGCGAGGCTAATGCGTGACCTTGTCCCTCGTGGGTGTGACGATTCTTTTTTATTCAATCAAGTGTAATTGGATTTCCTGTGAGTATACACCCAATTGACTAGTAATATAGGAGTCGCCATTCAGTTTTTAACAACAATGAGAAAAACTGACAAAACCCGGTTATCGTGACATAAAGGGAGTGCAATTATGTTTGACCACGACGGCCGTAGGTTCCCTTGTGATCCCTGGTGTGGGGATCTCTCAATATACACCCGCAAGGTAGAGATTGAGGGTTCGGGGGACTGTAACTACCGAGAGGAGTAATTCGCTCGTCGATAACTCCAGAGGCAGGATATCCTTACTAGCTCAGCATAAATAATTGAAGGGACATGCGTTAACTATTAAACTAATCTGAGTTGATTTTAGCAATATGCAACATATAATACTAATTCGATCGTGATTATCTGATTTAAATAACATTAAGGGACCTAGCATGATAATCCGATTTCCCAAAAATATTATATTTGTTAGGCGTGATAGAACAATCAGATTAGGTTAGTTTAACAGTTCATAAAAAGGGCGAGGAAAGCAGTTAAATCATCGAAAAGGGACACATTACGACGCACCCTTGAGAGGTGCGTCACGGTTCTCAGAAAACTAACCACTTTGACTTTGCTATTTCTCCTTTTTATTTAACAAATATCAATTATGGGACAGGATACGTTCTGTTCGATTTATGGATCGATTGCGACAGAACGCGTGAACAGTTTCGCAGCGAGAGGCTTAGGCTAAGGGGTTTAGAGTCAATACTCAGAATATGTTATGTGTTGTTGTGTGTCGTTTCAAGTCGAAACTAGGGGCCTATTTGTAGGGAAGAGTTCGTGGAAAGATAGAATTGCAGAGTTCTAATCCGCAAAGAGTTAGAAAAAAACACGTACCCAGGTACTTTCAGCGCCCAGCTCTGGGCGTCAAAGATTTCGGCGTTCAGCTCTGGGCGTTGAAAATAGGATCCTGGCAATTTCAGCGCCCAGGGCTTGGCGTTGAAATTGCTGTTTGGGCCGTTTCTTTGTCAGATTCGGATTCCTAGAATCCGGAGAGTTTGAGATTAATTCGAGTCTTTTAGCGCGTATCAATTTCATGACGGAATGCGTCTGGGCTCGTTACGAACTCTAGGTTCGTTAGGATTTTAATTAATACGTAACTCTTATTTCCGAATCCTATTAGGAATAGGATTCTCGCAATTTTCTATCTCATTTAGGATTTATGTTGGAGTACAACACCTAATTCTGACAGGTTTCTATCTTTTATGATTTGCCACTTTTAGAAGCTACCTTTTACGGCAGTTACTATTTTTAGCAGGTTTCCATAAATAGCAGGTTTCGGGTGAAATGAAATGGGGAATCGAGATTCGTTTATTTTATAGGAGATGCGTTGTCAAGTGGAGTTTTTATGCTTTCATCATCGAACCTTTCCCTTGCGGGAACGGGGACAAAAGTAGGTGTCTACAGTTAGCCCCCACTTTGACTGAGTCTTGGAGTAAGACGATGGTCAAAGTATTAGACGGAGTGCGTCACACAAGCCATGGTGTATGTGACCTGTTTTGCGAGGGTCTCACGAGCCCGCGAGTGATAACATTTGACTTAAGGGTCATCACTTGAAGTGTCGACATATCCCTCACGTGTCATTGGGATTTGTCAACTGATAGTATAGAAACTTCCTCACTTTGTCATTGGAAGGATCTAAAGGTGCGTAGAAACTCCCTCACTTTGTCATTGGGAGTAGCTACAGAGTTTTTCGAAATCAAAGCTATAAAGTGTAATTGGGCCTGGCCAAGCCCAATCACGAGGTAAAACGTTTTTAAAGATTATCATTTTCAGGGCTAGCTAAACGAGAAAACCCCCTTGTTTTTATAGGACGTAAAACGAAGGAAAATCCAGCACATCGTTCTTTTTTGGAAAAACGAAAAACCAATCCTTTAATTTTTGGAAAAAGGGAAAACCAATCCATTAATTTTTGGAAAAAGGGAAAACCGATCCTTTAATTTTCGGAAAAAAGGGAGAACCGGTCCTTTAATTTTGGGAAAAAGGGAAAACCGATCCTTTAATTTTCGGAAAAAGGGGAAACCGATCCTTTAATTTTCGGAAAAAGGGAAAACCGATCCTTTAATTTTCGGAAAAAGGGAAAACCGATAAAAGTTATCGCTGCAGCGACTAAGGACCTGCGCTGTTAGTGACGCAGACCCCGCCCGCTGAATGTGGGCGAGCCTGTCTGCTGAGGTGGACCCCCCGTCCTATAGAAGTGGACGAATCTGTTTTGATGTTTTTGAAAATAAGGACCTACGCGGTTTGTGACGTAGACCCCGCCGGCTGAAGATGGCGAACCTGTCCGCTGAGGGTGGGCGCCCCGTCCGATAGAAGTGGACGAATCTGTTTTGAAATTTTATTTTGTTTTTTTTTTTTTTTTTTTTTGAAAATAAGGACCTACGTGGTTTGCGCCGTAGACCCCGCCGGCTGAAGATGGCGAGCCAATTTTAAATTTGAAGACTTTATTTTTCGAAAACTGAGGACCTGCGCGGCTTAGAGACGCAGACCCCGCCTGCTGAGGGTGGGCGAGCCCATTTTGAATTTCTTATTTTGTCTATGTAGAAGGGCTTTTGTGATTACAACCTGTTGGTGGGTCGTAATATTTTTAGATGTGTCTTATAAGTGGGTCCACACTGTGTATATTTTTGTTTAACAATATATTTTTTGAGATATCCAAACATGACATGGTGCATGGCGCAGTCCGGGAATGTGATTTTGATCGCGCGCTCCTCGTTGGAGTCTATTTTTTTCGTGAGCCCCCAAGCACTGGGGCTCGTCGGTTGTTTTTCGCATCTTGTAATCATGTTTGGGGTCATGCTCGTATGTGCAAGCGACCTTTGTAGTGGTGTGCTACTCTTAACAAAGTCGTGAGGTGCGACTTTCAGCAATTTTCAAGTCGAATGAGTATGGCAGGGCCCACTAGAAGTTAGGGCCTTTTTTGAGCATGGGTACATTTTTGGCGCCCAGGACTGGGCGTTGAAATAATTCACGCCCAGGCGGGGCATTGAAAGTGTTGTTCGGGCTGGTCTTTTGATGACACAGTTGGCCTCTTGTTCATTCGTTTATTTCACTTGGAAGTTCTATGTATTCTCTTTTCTTTTGTTTTTTTCTTTGTTTTTAGAACATGATGATTTTCTTGAGAAGCCGTAGCCGATTGGTGGACTACGGTGCTTGTCGCTTTGGGGCGATTATTTTAAGGAACTGTTGCTCTTAAGGTGTACAGTTATTGCAATAGTCGGGCGAGTCTATATGGCCCGAGGAACATACCTTGAGGTGTAAGACTTTGATCGCTCTTATATTTTTTGAACGTGTTCATGAATGATGATATGTATGTGCGAACGAGCGTTCATAGAATGGCCGTTGTGTGCGGTCCATTAATCAGTTTGCTTGAATCATTTTTTTTTGAGCAATGACTGATTTTGAATAGTTTGCTTAGAAGCTTGATAGGGGTGAGGTCCATTCATGAAGTGGGCTCAAACATCGTGATTTCTGGGTATATTTTGACAGTTCTTATCCTTGATTTTTTTTCTTTTGCTTTTGCTTTGGAACGATGTAGACTGTGTAACGGTCGCTTTATAGGGCGAGCGTTATGTGCAGTGGTTTGGTCGGAGTTTTGGTGACTCGCGATTTTCAGTTACCCTTGATAGTGGGGTGACTTTAAATATTCTAAGTAGTGCTTAGAATTTGGGAGGGGTTGTAGCCATTCTAAGGTTCGTTTTACACGATTAAAGCTTAGAATTGTGCCCCTATGACATATGTATAGCATTAGCGTCGAGAATTTGCGATAAAATTATCACCTCTAGCATTTTTAGAGTATTTTTCTCAAGCCCCCAATTGTAACTACGGGATTGGCTTGGTGCTATAATGCTTTGCATACGTTTTTGTGCATTCATGGTGACATGGATCATGAATAGTTTGAACCAGACTCGTTTAGTGCGAGGTACGTTCGAGTAGTGATTTTGCTGCTTCTCTTATAAATGTCGTATTGTGCGACATTGCCATGGTCAAGGTAGTAACATGTGGAAGTGTGCCTTGACCAAAAGCTAGGTGCCTTTCTTTACCCATAATCATATTTAAAAAATCTTTTTGACTCACTTGCAATGTTGAGATAGACGCATACTAAGCTTAAACCAGCGACACTTTATTATGTTCGAAGAAGTCTTTAAAAATCATTTGAAAATTATTTAAAATCCGAGTCCTACTGTGTACAATCCGAGGTGTCCTATGTAGGTTGACTTTATAGAATGGTTCGTACAGGATTACATGAGTGAATCAAAATACTGTTACGATTTTTGGACTGCTGTCTAAGGATTTGCTGGAAGCCAGGGTGCAGACGTCAAGATATTACTTGTGCCCGTTTGGCATATGCTTTTAGGCTTTTAGGGCCATCTTTTCCAAAATTGCGGGAATATAAACCGTTTTCAAATTGACTTAGATTTACTTGGTGTATGTCTGTATAAAAGGTCGAGGTATACTTAGTTCCTTCCCTATCTCTTTCATTTCAATTTTTAGCGCCCAGTTACTGTTATGTCTTCCCATTAATAATGTTTTCAGATTTCGATTTTAGATGCCCGTGTCATATGTCTGAGTAGGGTGAGCCTTGGTTAAGTGCCAAGTCCTATTGACACTGTCTGATTTTTTTTCAAAGGGGATTCGCGAGCATTTGAGTTACCATGAACGGGTGCCCTGAGTTCGAAGGAACGATGGGGCAATGCCGTAGAACAATTCTCTTTATCGCAAGCTTACTACCTTTACTACTTGTTGGCGATTATGACTGTGTCTAGTGGTGAAAGAAGGTCTTTAAGCGAACGACTATGTCTAGTGGTGAAAGAAAGTCTTTAAGTGAGTTAGTTCGCTTTAGGGAGGGTCAAGTCGAGTACTTTAGAGGTCATGGACGCTTGCGCTAGCCCCCATTCAATTGAGGCAAAGTGGTCTTTTGAGTCTTGGCTATGCGCCTAGGAGTGTGAGTGCTCCTTCTGGCAAGGTACGTGCCTTTATTATTTTTCGATGTGTGCTCATTAATTTTGGCATCTTGGTGACTTGGATTCTTCTTTTGACTTAAATCTTTCTTTCGACTTGGGTTGCAAGTAATTAAATTTTAATAAGGGACTCTATTTCTTATTCTTGTTAATTCTATAGGCTTTAATATTGGTTGCAAATTGGTTGGACCGAATCATGGATTGCCTACGTATCCGCCTTAAATAGATTTAATTGGGAATCAGGTCTTGCGTAGTTCTTAGCCTAGAAAATGGTTTCATAGAATGCCGATTTTAAACAAGTATGTTCTGAGGTGGAAACATATTATTTGAAACGGTAGAATAAGTGAAGTTTATTATTATTTAAATCTGCTGCCTTGCCGTAAGCCAAAAATTTGTTTTATATTTTTTGAGTACATGTGTTTTTTGGTGGTACGTATTTTGGTACGTATATCTGAATACGTGCTGTACCCCTCCAAGTGTTCGTTATTTTTCCGTGTATGTGCGGATAAAATGACGAGCACTTTTGGACAAAATTTGGCAGGCAGAGAGATTCAGCGCCCAGGCTGGGGCGCTAAAGATTTCGGCGCCCAGCTGTGGGCGCTGAAAATTATTTTTGGGCGGATCTTTTTTGGTGCGCTAAATGCTTCTTTTCCCTTTTTTAGACGAACTTTAAAGGCGCTTTGCAAAGTATATTTTTTTTATTATTATTATTTTTGTAAAGCGTTAAGTGTAGAATGTACTTTTCATTTGTCTTCTTTTTTTTATTCGTGACTCAAGACGGCTTGAAAGACGGTTTGAATGAGATAGGATAAGTTGTATAGGTATTAGTCGAGCATGAGGATTACTTCTACCAAGGCCAATGAATAGCATGGGGACGGCTCAAGGGTATATCAACAGGATGTATCCAAACAAGTAATACGGTCATTGTGCTAATGGTGGTGTAGGAGCAAGTTTTGGAAATAATGGGTATGACGCACGTGTCAATGGCCGTGCGTGGTTTGAAGTTGACAACAAGTTCAAGAACAAGAGTCGAGGTAATGGTTTCTTGGGTTATGGCAATGAGAACATGGATGGGTTAGATGAGCTGAACAGGGGCCCAGAGCGAAGGCGTCTAAGAGCATAAGGATTGGAAAGGGTAGACATCGTAGAATTTTATGATTTGGATTGGTTGACTCAATCCTTTTCCTTTGTTTACTTGGGTAAATTTTGCACTTTGGGAGGTATGGGCTAAGTGTTTCATGGCTCGCTCTGTTTGCTCTCCCTTTTCTCTTTCTTTTTGCTCGGGATTTTTCCCCAACATAATTTTTTTTATTTGGGCTAAAAGGTAGGTGGTTGTGGTCTTTGAGTCACGAGGCGAGACTGAGTGAGCCTCGTTTGGTAGGCCTATAGTGGACCTTTAATTTTAGTAGGCCTAGGGTGGACCTTTTAATTTTTGTTGGCCTAGGGTGGACCTTTAAATTGTCTTACTTTGCAAGCGTGTTTAGTCGTTTCTTAGAATGTGCAAATAGCGTAGATTCAAAATGTTGTTTTTACCTTATTGAATTTTTACGGAAGAATTACATCGAAAGTAATTTTTTGTTTCTTTGAGATTCCAGTTTCTGGGATTTAATTGGAAGTTGTCATTTAGACTCAAACTTTCATTAATCTTTCTGATTATAACCCGTGTATGAATACAA
The DNA here is from genome assembly GCF_020520425.1 of Spinacia oleracea. Lineage (NCBI taxonomy): Eukaryota > Viridiplantae > Streptophyta > Magnoliopsida > Caryophyllales > Amaranthaceae > Spinacia > Spinacia oleracea. Next base: position 59,780,507 of record NC_079488.1, on the reverse strand, counting down.
GGAGGTGGCCTAGACTCAAAATAATGATATGGCGTAAGCCTATAATACTTGACCAAGCGACTCTCAGACTTAGGCTAATTGGACCATAACTTTTGTTGGTTGACACTTTAGATTTTAACCCTTGGGTGTTCACTTGTCATGCGCCATTTTGCTTAACGTTGGCAAGGTAGTTAGTTGGGGAGATCGAATTTTTATTTTTGCAAGACTAGAATCATCAGTGCGGCTTCAATTCTCTCTTAGTGTGTATTGCTTTACCCCAATGGTAGCCTTACGGTATGCCGATTTGGGTATTTTCATGGTTGGTCATGTTGCATTCATGGAAAATCTTTTAGTCCGTACTTAGTAGTATTTCAAGGAGCGAGTGACTCGAGAGGACTATGATAATCGTGACCCAATGTGATTATAAGCCTTGAGGCCTTTAATTTTTTCTTTGCCAATGGTGTTGACACCTTAGGTTCACTTTGGGGGTTGTTCGACTATGTGGGAATGATTTTCAGAATGTGAGTGTTTCCATTTTGCAAATACTATAATATATTCTTTTTATTGGTGAGAGGGAGTATTGAGGCCGTGGATTCCTAGCAAGGGATGACAATTACATATGGGTGCTCATTGATTTAAATGTTAGGAAGGGAGACTCAATATGGTTTAACCTTTTAGCTTGCAGAACGACACCAAGTATTAGGACCGATTCTATGGATAAGACAACTAAGACTTAGGATTTAGATTGTACTTCGGCATAACCTAGTCTAGACTCGGATTTATTCTTTTTCTATTTGAACATTTATTTTTTTCTTGAAGACTTTATTCGAACATTATTTTTTGAATACTTCGCCCATGTGACATTCATAATTATTAGCATGTTCAGTTTTTAGTGCCGAGCATTGTCGTCGTAGGAGGCCTAACAACGACACAAAGAGTTATTAATTTTTTACGAGTCGCTTTTGAAATCGAGTGCTTTTCTTACGCCCTCGTAGCAACTTTTTCGAAAAGTCTTTTTTTTTTGCTACGTACAAATTTTTTTAAGCGCGGGCACCGAGGCTGCTGTGCCTGACCAAAAGGCCAGGCAGCAACTTCGGCGCCCAGAAGTGGGCGTGAGAAATTTTGGCGCCCAGCCAGGGGCGCTGAAAATGCGTCCCTGACTGGTACTCGTTTTCAGTTTTCGTCTACTTTTGTTTTTGCGACTTTTAATTTTGCGTGCTTGCCTTATAACGTCCTTTACGCGTTGTGCAGCGTTTGTGGGATTCGTTACGGCCATCCCGAGAGTCGCTTATTTTCGTGGCGATCGTTCGGGTTTGCGAAACACGTGTTTCGGTATAACTCTTTGGCAAATTAGTCTATGAATTTTTGGGCAATTTTTAAGGTCGTTGGTTTTCCGGGATAGTTTGTCACACACAATCACATATTTCGCTACACATAACTACATTACAAACATGGATTTGAAAATTAAATATGCCACGTAGTTTATGATAGGCTTCTATGGGTAGTTTATTTGCGCCTGGCTTGGTACCGCTTCTATCGTAGATCCAACACATGCCCCGGTCGAGGTAGTGTCTTCAACAGACGAATTTCGCTCAAGAGGCCAACCCGCAAGTGCAAGCCAAGGGGGCATGCAGGCGAGAGGGACCTAATGGGCGAGCGATTGGATTCGGGATAGGTGTACTACCTGCACAAGTACCGAGTGGGAAACATGCGCGGCGTATGCACCCCCCTATTGGCGAAAAAAGGTATCCTTAGTCCCAACTCCCGAGGGAGCCGAGATTCGTTATGATGTTCTGCCCGTTCACATTAATATGCTGATTTTCAGGTCGTCCCAACTTGATGGGGAAATAAACGCGGGGTAGGATCGTTTCACCCTTCGGCTATTTTGATTACCTACAAGCACGAGTATTTCCTTCACTATCCCCAGTGGAGTCGCCACTGTGAGGGGGTCGAAAAAGCGCGAGGCTAATGCGTGACCTTGTCCCTCGTGGGTGTGACGATTCTTTTTTATTCAATCAAGTGTAATTGGATTTCTTGTGAGTATACACCCAATTGACTAGTAATATAGGAGTCGCCATTCAGTTTTCAACAACAATGAGAAAAACTGACAAAACCGGGTTATCGTGACATAAAGGGAGTGCAATTATGTTTGACCACGACGGCCGTAGGTTCCCTTGTGATCCCTGGTGTGGGGATCTCTCAATATACACCCGCAAGGTAGAGATTGAGGGTTCGGGGGACTGTAACTACCGAGAGGAGTAATTCGCTCGTCGATAACTCCAGAGGCAGGATATCCTTACTAGCTCAGCATAAATAATTGAAGGGACATGCGTTAACTATTAAACTAATCTGAGTTGATTTTAGCAATATGCAACATATAATACTAATTCGATCGTGATTATCTGATTTAAATAACATTAAGGGACCTAGCATGATAATCCGATTTTCCAAAAATATTATATTTGTTAGGCGTGATAGAACAATCAGATTAGGTTAGTTTAACAGTTCATAAAAAGGGCGAGGAAAGCAGTTAAATCATCGAAAAGGGTTACATTACGACGCACCCTTGAGAGGTGCGTCACGGTTCTCAGAAAACTAACCACTTTGACTTTGCTATTTCTCCTTTTTATTTAACGAATCTCAATTAAGGGACAGGATACGTTCTGTTCGATTTATGGATCGATTGCGACAGAACGCGTGAACAGTTTCGCAGCGAGAGGCTTAGGCTATGGGGTTTAGAGTCAATACTCAGAATATGTTATGTGTTGTTGTGTGTCGTTTCACGTCGAAACTAGGGGCCTATTTATAGGGAAGAGTTCGTGGAAAGATAGAATTGCAGAGTTCTAATCCGCAAAGAGTTAGAAAAAAACACGTACCCAGGTACTTTCAGCGCCCAGCTCTGGGCGTCAAAGATTTCGGCGCCCAGCTCTGGGCGTTGAAAATAGGATCCTGGCAATTTCAGCGCCCAGGGCTTGGCGTTGAAATTGCTGTTTGGGCCGTTTCTTTGTCAGATTCGGATTCCTAGAATCCGGAGAGTTTGAGATTAATTCGAGTCTTTTAGCGCGTATCAATTTAATGACGGAATGCGTCTGGGCCCGTTACGAACTCTAGGTTCGTTAGGATTTTAATTAATACGTAACTCTTATTTCCGAATCCTATTAGGAATAGGATTCTCGCAGTTTTCTATCTCATTTAGGATTTATGTTGGAGTGCAACACCTAATTCTGACAGGTTTCTATCTTTTATGATTTGCCACTTTTAGAAGCTACCTTTTACGGCAGTTACTATTTTTAGCAGGTTTCCATAAATAGCAGGTTTCAGGTGAAATGAAATGGGGAATCGAGATTCATTTATTTTATAGGAGATGCGTTGTCAAGTGGAGTTTTTATGCTTTCATCATCGAACCTTTCCCTTGCGGGAACGGGGACAAAAGTAGGTGTCTACAGAATGCAACATGACCAACCATGAAAATACCCAAATTGGCATACCATAAGGCTACCATTGGGGTAAAGCAATACACACTAAGAGAGAAGCCTCACTAATGATTCTACTCTTGCAAAAATAAAAATTCGATCTCCCCAATTAACTACCTTGCCAACATTAAGAAAATGGCGCATGACAAATGAACACCCAAGGGTTAAAATCGAAAGTGTCAACCAACGAAAGTTATGGTCCAATTAGCCTAAGTCTGAGAGTCGCTTGGTCAGGTATTATAGGCTCACGCCACGTCATTATTTTGAGTCTAGGCCACCTCCTTGTATTCATACACGGGTTATAATCAGAAAGATTAATGAAAGTTTGAGTCTAAATCACAACTTCCAGTTAAAATCCGAGAAACTGGAATCTGAAAAAGAAGCAAAAAATTATTTTCGATGTAATTCTTTCGGTAAATTTCAATAAGGTAAAAACAACATTTTGAATCAACGCTATTTGCACATTTTAAGAAACGATTAAATACGCTTGCAAAGTAAGACAATTTAAAAGGTCCACCCTAGGCCCACTAAAGCTAAAGGTCCACCCTAGGCCTACTAAAGTTAAAGGTCCACTATAGGCCTACCAAACGAGGCTCACTCAGTCTCGCCTCATGACTCAAAGACCACAACCATCTACCTTTGAGCCCAAACAAAAAAATTGATTGAAGGATTTATGTTGGGGAGAAATCCCAAGCAAAAAGAGAAAAAGAGAAAGAGAAAAGGGAGAGCGAAAAGAGCCATGAAATACTTAGCCCGTACCTCCCAAAGTGCGAAATATACCCAAGTAAACGAAGGAAAAGAATTGAGTCAACCAATCCAAATCATAAAATTCTACGATGTCTACCCTTTTCAATCCTTATGCTCTTAGACGCCTTCGCTCTAGGGTCCCTGTTCAGCTCATTTAACCCATCCATGTTCTCATTGCCGTAACCCAAGAAACCATTACCTCAACTCTTGTTTTTGAACTTGTTATCAACCGCAAACCACGCACGGCCATTGACACGTGCGTCATGCCCATCATTTCCAAAATCCAAACCTGCTCTTACACCACCATTAGCATAATGACCATATAACTGGTTTGGATACGTCCTGTTGATATACCCTTGAGCCATCCCTATGCTACTCATTGGCCTTGATTGATGTTAACTCGTGACACTAGCCTGAGGCCGTAAAATGTGAATCCTAGCAGATGTAATCCTTATGCTTGACCAATACCTATACAAATTACCCTATCTCATTCAACCCATCTTTCAAACCGTCTTGAGTCACACAAAAAAAAAAAAAAAGACAAATGAAAAGTACATTCTACGCTTAACGTAAAAAAAAAATAATAAATAATAAAAAATAAACTTTGCAAAGCGCCTCTAAAGTTAGTCTAAAAAGAAAAAGAAGCATTTAGCGCACCAAAAAAGATCCGCCCAGAAGTCATTTTTAGCGCCCACAGCTGGGCGCCGAAATCTTTAGCGCCCCAGCCTGGGCGCCGATTCTCTCTGCTTGCTAAAATTTGTCCAGAAGTGCTCGTCATTTTATCCGCATATACACAGAACAATAACGAACACTTGGAGGGGTACAGCACGTATTCAGATATACATACCACCAAAAAATACATGTACTCAAAAAAATACATAAAATAAATTTTTGGCTTACGGCAAGGCAAAATACATGTACTTAAAAAATAAAACAAAATTTTGGCTTACGGCAAAGCAGCAGATAAAAATAATAATGAACTTCACTTATCTCATCCTATTTCAAACATTACGGTTCCACCTCAGAACGTACTTGTTTAAAATCAGCATTCTAAGAAACCATTTTCTAGGCTAAGAACTACGCAAGACCTGATTCCAAATTAAATCTATTTAAGGCGGATACGTAGGCAATCCATGATTCGGTCCAACCAATATTAAAGCCTATAGAAAAACAAGAATAAAAATAGAAGTCCCTTATTGAAATTTAATTACTTGCAATCCCAGTCGAAAGAAAAATTGAAAGCACGAAGAAGAATCCAAGTCATCAAGATGCCAAAATGAGCACACATCGAAAAATAATAAGGGCACGTACCCTTGCCAGAAGGAGCACTCACACTCCTAGGCTCTTAGCCAAGACTCAAAAAGATCGCTTTGCCTCAATTGAATGGGGGCTAGCGCAAGCGTCCATGACCTCTAAAGTACTCAACTTGACCCTCCCTGAAGCGAACTAACTCACTTAAAGACTTTCTTTCACCACTAGACATAGTCGTTCGCTTAAAGACCTTCTTTCACCACTAGACACAGTCATAATCGCCAACAAGTAGTAAAGGCAGTAAGCTTGCAATAAAGAGGATTGTTCTACGGCGTCGCCCCATCGTTCCTTCGAGCTCAGGGCACCCGTTCATGGTAACTCAAATGCTCGCGAATCCCCTTTTAAAAAAAATCAGACATTGTCAATAGGACTTGGCACTTAACCAAGGCTCACTCTACTCAGACATATGACACGGGCATCTAAATTCGAAATCTGAAACATCATTAATGGGAAGACATAACAGCAACTGGGGGCTAAAAAATTGAAATGAAAGAGCTAGGGAAAGAACCAAGTATACCTTGACCTTTTGCGCAGAAATACACCAAGTAAATCTAAGTCAATTTGAAAACGGCTTATATTCCCGCAATTCTGGAAAAGATGGCCTTAAAAGCCTAAAGCATATGCCAAACGGGCACAAGTATATCTTGACGCCTGCACCCTGGCTTCCAGCAAATCCTTGGACAGCATTCCAAAATTCGTAACAGTATTTTGATTCATTCATGTAATCCTTTACGAACCCTTCTATAAGTCAACTTACTTAGGACACCTCGGACTGTACACAGTAGGATTCGGATTTAAAATAACTTCCAAATAATTTTCAAAGACTTCTTCGAACATAATAAAGAGTCGTTGGTTTAATCTAAGTATGCGTTTATCCCGATGTTGCAAGTGAGTCAAAAAGATTTCTAAATATGATTATGGGTAAAGAAAGGCACCTAACTTTTGGTCAAGGCACACTTCCACATGTTACTACCTTGACTATGGCAATGTCGCATAATACGACATTTACAAGAGAAGTAGCAGGTCACTACTCGAACGTACCTCGCACTAAACGAGTCTGGTTCAAACTATTCATGATCCATGTCACCATGAATGCATAAAAACGTATGCAAAGCATTATAGCACCAAGCCAATCCCGTAGCTACAATTGGGGGCTTGAGAAAAACACTCTAAAAATGCTCGGAATGACAATTTTATCACAAATTCTCGACGCTAATGCTATACATACATCATAGGGGCACAATCCTAAGCTTTAATCGTGTAAAACGAACCTTAGAATGGCCACAACCCCTCCCAAATTCTAAGCACTACTTAGAATATATAAAGTCACCCCACTAAAAAGGGTAACTGAAAATCGCGAGTCACCAAAACTCCGATCAAACTACTGCACCTAACGCTCGCCCTATAAGCGCCCGTTACACAGTCTACGTCGTTCCAAAGCAAAAGCGAAAGAAAAATCAAGGATGAGAACTGTCAAAATTCTGCCCAGAAATCATTTTAAACGCCCAAAGCTGGGCGCCGATATCTTTAACGCCCCAGCCTGGGCGCTGAATCTTTCTGCTAGCCATGTTTTGCCCAGATATAAAAATAAGAAAGAAACACCTATGAATCCTCGCATTGAACGAAGTAATAAGCCGTGCAAACCCACGTAGAAGGTGCTACACTTGTTCGAGCACCTGAACGAGGCGTGATGAAGTACTCCAATGCAAAAAATAATAATGATATCCCAACACCTGGAGAAATGTTATAATACATGCGGTTAGGCCACACAAGCCTACGTCGCACCATAAGTTCAACTATCCCACGGTACAAGTCTAAAAAAAGAGAGTAAGGCATATTGCACTAATGTAGACACGACCAAGAACACGTGTAAAAGAGGCAAAGACTACTTATCGCCCAAATTCAAAATGCATGCCACACAACTTCTACATTAAGGATTAAAGGTAGAAAAATATTACCTACCACGAAAGGGATAGCTCGCACCTACACGAGCGGAACCCCAGGGCATCTGTCTCGAAAGAACCTACAAAAATCGTACGCCAAAAGGAAGCATCCCAACATGCATACTTGGGGGCTCCAAGCTACGAAACAGCCATAGCAAAATAAAAAAATCTCGAAGCAAATGTTTGAACAATCGAAAGGGTACGATGTTTGAGCCCACTTCATGAATGGGCCTGAACCCTATCAAGATTCTAAGCAAACTATTCAAAATCAGTCATTGCTCAAAAAAATGATTCAAGCAAACTGATTAATGGACCGCACACAACGGCCATTCTATGAACGCTCGTTCGCACATACATATCATCATTCTAAGTATCGAACATTCACGAACGCGTTCAAAAGGAAAAATATACAACAACAAGAGCGGTCAAAGTCTTACGCCTCAAGGTATGTTCCTCGGGCCATATAGACTCGCCCAACTATCGCAATAACTGTACGCCTTAAAGAGCAACAGTTCCTTAAAATAATCGCCCCAAAGCGACAAGCACCGTAGTCCACCAATCGGCTACGGCTTCTCAAGAAAATCATCACGTTCTAAAATCAAAGAAAAAACAAAAGAAAAGAGAATACATAGAACTTCTAAGTGAAATAAACGAATGAACAAGAGGCCAACTGTGTCATCAAAAGACCAGCTAAAACAACACTTTCAACGCCCCACCTGGGCGTGAATTATTTCAACGCCCAGGCCTGGGCGCCGAAAATTATCCCAGAAGGCCCCTGACTTCTATAGGGCCCTGCCGTATCTGTTCGACTCGAAAATTACCGATTACTGAAAGTCGCACCTCACGGCTTTGTAGAGTAGCACACCACCACGAAAATCGCTCGCACTTACGAGCACAATCCCAAACACAATCAAGGACATTACAGAATGCGTATCCCCAAGGATGACCGTCAAGCACGAGTGCTTGGGGGCTCGAGAGAAAATATATTATGCAAAGTTAAAAACAATATTCCCAAACTACGCTGTACGAAGTCCCGTGTTTGGATGTCTCAAAAGATAAAACCGGTTTACGATCTCAAGACAAAGGTCGCCGTTGATACTTATACATAGTCCCCTAATCAAGGACCCCAATAGTGGCAAAATTGAGTCGAAAAGACTAGCTCAAAACCATGAAAGATGATGACCACAAGACAATGGTCCGTCTAAGCACGTTGTCAACCCACATTCAGGTTGCAACTAAATCCGAGCATCCCTCGAAAGAATCTCTCTTACAAGAATGAATAAAAAGAAATTCTCAAAAGAAATCACGATGAACAAAAGAAATAGGGACTTGCCCACCTCAATCGGGCAAGATCGCGCCACGAACCACGCGAGTTCCAAATCGAAAAAACGAATTCAGGGATGTCCACCCTCAGCGGACAGGGCTCGCCCACCTTCAGCGGGCGGGGTTTGCGTCACTAGCCGCGCAGGTCCTCAGTTTTCGAAAAATAGAATCTTCAAAAATCAAAAATGAAACAGGCTCGCCATCTTTAGCCGGCGGGGTCTACGTCACAAACCACGTAGGTCCTTATTTTCAAAAAGCACAAACAAATTTCAAAATAGATTCGTCCACTTCTATCGGACGGGGTGTCCACCCTTAGCGGACAGGTTCGCCATCTTTAGCCGGCGGGGTCTACGTCACAAACCGTGTAGGTCCTTATTTTCAAATTTCAAAAACAGATTCGTCCACTTCTATCGGACGGGGTGTCCACCCTTAGCGGACAGGCTCGCCATCTTTAGCCGGCGGGGTCTGCGTCACTAACCGCGCAGGTCCTTAGTTGTTGCAGCAATAACTTTTTCTGGTTTTCCGTTTTTTCCAAAAAAAAGCGATGTGAGTAGCTTTCCCTTTTTCAAAAATTAAAGGATTGGTTTTCCTTTTTTCCCAAAAACGATGTGAGTAGCTTTTGGTTTTCCGTTTTTCCAAAAAAGAACGATGTGAGTAGCTTTTGGTTTTCAAAAAAATGATGTGAGTAGCTTTTGGTTTTCCGTTTTTTTCAAAGAAGAACGATGTGAGTAGCTTTTGGTTTTCCGTTTTTCCCAAAAAGCGATGTGAGTAGTTTCCCTTTTCCAAAATTTAAAAGATTGGTTTTCTGTTTTTTCCAAAAAAGAACGATGTGCTGGATTTTCCTTCGTTTTACGTCCCATAAAAACAAGGGGGTTTTCTCGTTTACCTAACCCTGAAAATGAAAATCTTTAAAAACATTTTTACCTCGTGATTGGGCTTGGCCAGGCCCAATTACACTTTATAGCTTCGATTTCGAAAACATCTTCTGTAGCTACTCCCAATGACAAAGTGAGGGAGTGTCTACGCACCTTTAGATCCTTCCAATGACAAAGTGAGGAAGTTTCTATACTATCAGTTGACAAATCCCAATGACACGTGAGGGATATGTCGACACTTCAAGTGATGACCCTTAAGTCAAATGTTATCACTCGGGGGCTCGTGAGACCCTCGCAAGACAGGTCACATACACCATGGCTTGTGCGACGCACTCCGTCTAATACTATGACTATCGTCTTACTCCAAGACTCAGGCAAAGTGGGGGCTAACTGTAGACACCTACTTTTGTCCCCATTCCCGAAAGGGAAAGGTTCAATGATGAAAACATAAATCTCCACTTGACAACGCATCTCCTATAAAATAACGAATCTCAATTCCCCTTTTCATTTCACCCGAAACCTGCTATTTATAGAAACCTGTCATTTATGGAAACCTGCTAAAATAGTAACTGTCGTAATGGGTAGTTGTTAAAAGTGGCAAGTCATAAAAGATAGAAAACTGTCATAATTAGGTGTTGCACTCCAACATAAATCCTAAATGAGATAGAAATTGCGAGAGAATCCTATTCCTAATATGATTCGAAAGTAAGAGTTACGTATTAATTAAAATCCTAACGAGCCTAGAGTTCGTAACGGGCCCAGACGCATTCCGTCATAAGGTTAATACGCACTAAAAGACTCAATTAAGTCTCAAACACTCCGGATTTTAGGAATCCGAATCTGACTGAGAAAACAGCCCAGATCCTATTTTCAACGCCTGGTTCTAGGCGCCGAAATCTTCGGCACCCAGGCCTGGGCGCTGGAAATACCTGGTACGTGTTTTTTCCTAATTCCTCGTGGATTGGAGTTCTACAAATCTATCTTTCCACGAACTCTTTTCTATAAATAGGGCCTTAAGTTCGACGTGAAAAGGACACAACAACACACAATTATTATTCTGAGTATTGACTCTAAACCCCTAAGCCTAAGCCTCACGCTGCAAAACTGATCACGCGTTCTGTCGCAATCGATCCATAAATCGAACAGAACGTATCCTGTCCCATAATTTGGGATTCGTTAAATAAAAGGAGAAATAGCAAAGTCAAAGTGGTTAGTTTTCTGAGAACCGTGACGCACCTATCAAGGGTTCGTCGTAATGTGTCCCTTTTCCATGGTTTAATTGCTTTCCTCGCCCTTTTATGAACTGTTAAACTAACTAAAATCTGATTGTTCGATCACGCTTAATAAATATGATATTTTTGGGAAATTGGATTATCATGCTAGGTCCCTTAAAACAATCTAACTCAGATAATCGCGCTCGATCTAGTACTATATGTTGCATATTGTTAAAATCAACTCAGATTAGTTTAATAGTTAACGCATGTCCCTTCAATTATTTATGCTGAGCTAGTAAGGATATCCTGCCTCTGGAGTTATCGAAGAGCGAGTACTCCTCTCGGTAGTTACAGTCCCCCGAACCCTCAATCTCTACCCTGCGGGTGTACGTTGAGCGATCCCCACCACCAGGGATCACAAGGGAACCTACGGCCTCGTGGTCAAAGATAATTGCACTCCCTTTATGTCAAGATAACCGGGTTTTGTCAGTTTTTCTCATTGTCGTTAAAAACTGAATGGCGACTCCTATATTACTAGTCAATTGGGTGTAAACTCACAGGAAATCCAATTACACTTGATTTGACAAAAAGAAGCGTCACACCCACGAGGGACGAGGTCACGCATTAGCCTCGTGCTTTTTCGACCCCCTCCCAGTTACCGATTTTTTTTAAAAATAATCTTATCTTATATTAAAAAAATTCTTATCTTATATTGTTACCGAGATTTTATTTGATTGTTAACAAAATTTGTTTGATTGTTCCGAATTATTTTTTTAAAAATCAGATTTTATTTATTACCGAAATTAAAATATATATTCTCTAATTGATTTAGTCTCCTATTTAGTCTCCTAATTTTCCTAAATTGATGCCTTAGATTACGTTATTGATACTAAACCATTTACAAGATATCGTTTATCTGATTTATACTAAATCAATTACGTTATTTTTTATCCTATATTCTGTAACTTTTAACGAAATAATAAAAAATCTATTATTTGAATACCGAAATAAAAAAAAATCGATTTTTATTTTATCCTACATCGAATCATGAAATAGAATCATACATCGAATTATGAAAATTACCGAAATAAAAAAAATCTATTTTTATTTGATTACCGCAATAAAAGTAGATTTAGATATTTTTTTAGGGATAAAATAGATTCAAATGTTATAGAATAATATTTGTTTTTAAGACATTCTTTAATTGATTAATATGTTAATTTTCCTAAATTGATGCCTTAGATTTCGTTTATAATTGTTACCGAAATTATTTTAAAAGAATCAGATTTTATTTGATTGTTACCGAAATTTTTTAAAAAATATCTTATCTTATATATTATTTAATTATATATATTATTACCGATTTTTTTTAAAAAAAAATCTTATCTTATATTAGAAACAAATCTTATCTTATATTGTTACCAAATTTTTTTTAAAAATAATCTTATCTTAAATTAAAAAAAATTATTATCTTATATTGTTACTGAGATTTTATTTGATTGTTAACTAAATTTATTTGATTGTTACCGAATTTTATTTTTTTTAAATCAGATTTTATTTATTACGGAAATTAAAATATATATTCTCCAATTGATTTGGTCTCCTATTTAGTCTCCTAATTTTCCTAAATTGCTGCCTTAGATTACGTTATTGATACTAAACCATTTACAAGATATCGTTTATCTGATTTATACTAAATCAATTAGGTTATTTTTTATCCTATATTCTGTAACTTTGGGTCATGTTAGATAAATTAATAGGGTTTAATGTATTGAAAGAATCAAATAACGGCTAGTTCGTCAAGGCATTGCTTATTTATTATGTTAGGACCTCCAAATTATTTTTTGGAGTTACCAAATATTTTTGGAATTCCAATTTATTAATTAGGAGTTACTCAATTGGAAATCATAAAGATTTAATTAACTTTGGAAGTAAGAGAATCAAGAGAGCGAGTGTTGCCAAATATCGGTAATTTCAGACACTTACTTATTTGCGTTACCGTTTTTATGAAATTATATAAGCAAACAAACCCCTTTGGGTCGTGTTAGATAAATTAACAGGGTTTAATGTATCGAACGAATCAAATACCGGCAAGTTCGTCACGACATTGGTTATTTATTATTTTAAGCATTTCCTTATCTAATGCGACCCTCTATATTTATGTTAGGAACTCCTAATTATTTTTTGGAGTTACCAAAATACTTTTGGAATTCCACTTTATTAATTAGGAGTTACCGAATTGGTAATCATAAAGACTTAATTGACTTTGAAAGTAAGAGAATCAAGAGAGCGAGTGTTGCCAAATATTGGTAATTTCGGACACTCTATTGAAATTATATAAGCAAACAAACCCCTTTGGGTCGTGTTAGATAAATTAACAGGGTTTAATGTATCGAAAGAATCAAATATCGGCTAGTTCGTCGCGGCATTGTTTATTTATTATTTTAAGCATTTCCTTATCTAAGGCGACCCTTTAATTATAAATAAATATATCTATATTTATGTTAGGAACTCCTAATTATTTTTTGGAGTTACCAAAATACTTTTGGAATTCCATTTTATTAATTAGGAGTTACTGAATTGGTAATCATAAAGATTTAATTAACTTTGGAAATAAGAGAATCAAGAGAGCGAGTGTTGCCAAATATCGGTAATTTCGGACACTCTATTTACTTATTTGCGTTACCGTTTTCATGAAATTATATAAGCAAACAAACCCCTTTGGGTCATGTTAGATAAATTAACGGGGTTTGATGTATCGAACGAATCAAATACCGGCAAGTTCGTCAGGACATTGTTTATTTATCATTTTAAATAATTTCCTTATCTAATGCGACCCTTAATCTATTAATAAATATATCTATTTATGTTAGGACCTCCTAATTATTTTTTGGACTTACCAAAATACTTTTGGAATTCCACTTTATTAATTAGGAGCTACTGAATTGGTAATCATAAAGACGTAATTGACTTTGGAAGTAAGAGAATCAAGAGAGCGAGTGTTGCCAAATATCGGTAATTTCGGACACTCTATTTACTTATTTGCGTTACCGTTTTCATGAAGTTATATAAGCAAACAAACCCCTTTGGGTCGTGTTAGATAAATTAACAGGGTTTAATGTATCGAACGAATCAAATACTGGCAAGTTCGTCACGACATGGTTTATGTATTATTTTAAGCATTTCCTTATCTAATGCGACCCTTTAATTATAAATAAATCTATATATATTTATGTTAGGACCTCCTAATTATTTTTTGGAGTTACCAAATACTTTTGGAATTCCACTTTATTAATTAGGAGTTACTGATTAGGGAATAGTAAAGATCTAATTAACTTTGGAAGGAAGAGTATCAAGAGAGCGAGTGTTGCCAAATATCGGTAATTTCGGACACTCTATTTACTTATTTGCGTTACCGTTTTCACGAAATTATATAAGCAAACAAACCCCTTTGGGTCGTGTTAGATAAATTAACAGGGTTTAATGTATCGAAAGAATCAAATACCTGCAAGTTCGTCAGGACATTGTTTATTTATCATTTTAAATAATTTCCTTATCTAATGCGACCCTTAATCTATTAATGAATATATCTATTTATGTTAGGAACTCCTAATTATTTTTTGGACTTACCAAAATACTTTTGGAATTCCACTTTATTAATTAGGAGTTACTGAATTGGGAATCATAAAGACTTAATTGACTTTGGAAGTTAGAGAATCAAGAGAGCGAGTGTTGCCAAATATCGGTAATTTTGGACACTCTATTTACTTATTTGCGTTACCGTTTTCATGAAATTACATAAGCAAACAAACCCCTTTGGGTCGTGTTAGATAAATTAACAGGGATTAATGCATCGAACGAATCAAATACCGGCAAGTTCGTCACGACATGGTTTACGTATTATTTTAAGCATTTCCTTATCTAATGCGACCCTTAATCTATTAATAAATATATCTATTTATGTTAGGACCTCCTAATTATTTTTTGGACTTACCAAAATACTTTTGGAATTCCACTTTATTAATTATGAGCTACTGAATTGGTAATCATAAAGACTTAATTGACTTTGGAAGTAAGAGAATCAAGAGAGCGAGTGTTGCCAAATATCGGTAATTTCGGACACTCTATTTAGTTATTTGCGTTACCGTTTTCATGAAATTATATAAGAAAACAAACTCCTTTGGGTCGTGATAGATAAATTAACAGGGTTTAATGTATCGAACGAATCAAATACCGGCAAATTCGTCACGACATGGTTTATGTATTATTTTAAGCATTTCCTTATCTAAAGAGACCCTTTAATTATAAATAAATATATCTATATTTATGTTAGGACCTCCTAATTATTTTTTGGAGTTACCAAATACTTTTGGAATTCCAGTTTATTAATTAGGAGTTACTGAATTGGGAATCATAAAGAATTAGTTGACTTTGGAAGTAAGAGAATCAAGAGAGCGAGTGTTGCCAAATATCGGTAATTTCGGACACTCTATTTACCTATTTGCGTTACCGTTTTCATGAAATTTTATAAGAAAACAAACCCCTTTGGGTCGTGTTAGATAAATTAACAGGATTTAATGTATCGAACTAATCAAATACCGGCAAGTTCGTCACGGCATTTTTTATTTATTATTTTAAGCATTTCCTTATCTAATGCGACCCTTTATCTATTAATAAATCTATATATTTATTTATGTTATGACCTCCTAACTATTTTTGGAGTTACCAAATACTTTTGGAATTGCACTTTATTTATTAGGAGTTACTGAATTGGGAATCATAAAGACTTAATTGACTTTGGAACTAAGAGAATCAAGAGAGCGAGTGTTGCCAAATATCGGTAATTTCGGACACTCTATTAACTTATTTGCGTTACCGTTTTCATAAAATTATATAAGAAAACAAACCCCTTTGTGTCGTGTTAGATAAATTAACATAGTTTAATGTATCGAACGAATCAAATACCGGCAAGTTCGTCACGACATGGTTTATTTATCATTTTAAGCATTTCCTTATCTAAGGCGACCCTTTAATTATAAATAAATATATATATATATATATATATATATATATTAGGACCTCCTAATTATTTTTTGGAGTTACCAAATACTTTTGGAATTCCACTTTATTAATTAGGAGTTACAAAATTGGTAATCATAAAGACTTAATTAACTTTGGAAATAAGAGAATCAAGAGAGCGAGTGTTGCCAAATATTGGTAATTTCGGACACTCTATTTACTTATTTGCGTTACCGTTTTCACGAAATTATATAAGCAAACAAACCCCTTTGGGTCGTGTTAGGTAAATTAACATGGTTTAATGTATCGAACGAATCAAATACCGGCGCGTTCTTCACAGCAATGCTTATTTATTATTTTAAGTATTTCCTTATCTAATGCGACCCTTTATCTATTAATAAATAAATCTATTTATGCTAGGACCTCCTAATTATTTTTTGGAGTTACCAAATACTTTTATAATTCCACTTTATTAATTAGGAGTTACTGATTAGGGAATAGTAAAGATCTAATTAACTTTGGAAGAAAGAGTATCAAGCGAGCGAGTGTTGCCAAATGTCGGTAATTTCGGACACTCTATTTACTTATTTGCGTTAACGTTTTCACGAAATTATATAAGCAAACAGGGTATAACGTATCGAAAGAATCAAATATCGGCTAGTTCGTCACGGCATTGTTTATTTATTATTTTAAGCATTTTCTTATCTAAGGCGACCCTTTAATTATAAATAAATATATATATTTATGTTAGGACCTCCTAATTATTTTTTGGAGTTACCAAATACTTTTGGAATTCCACTTTATTAATTAGGAGTTACTGAATTGGGAATCATAAAGAATTAATTGACTTTGGAAGTAAGAGAATCAAGAGAGCGAGTGTTGCCAAATATCGGTGATTTTGGACACTCTATTTACTTATTTGCGTTACCGTTTTCATAAAATTATATAAGAAAACAAACCCCTTTGGGTCGTGTTAGATAAATTAACAGAGTTTAATGTATTGAACGAATCAAATACCGGCAAGTTCGTCACCACATGGTTTATTTATTATTTTAAGCATTTCCTTATCTAATGCGACCCTTTAATTATAAACAAATATATATATATATTTATGTTAGGACCTCCTAATTATTTTTTGGAGTTACCAAATACTTTTGGAATTCCACTTTATTAATTAGGAGTGACAAAATTGGTAATCATAAAGACATAATTAACTTTGGAAATAAGAGAATCAAGAGAGCGAGTGTTGCCAAATATCGGTAATTTCGGACACTCTATTTACTTATTTGCGTTACCGTTTTCACGAAATTATATAAGCAAACAAACCCCTTTGGGTCGTGTTAGATAAATTAACGGGGTTTGATGTATCGAACGAGTCAAATACCGGCAAGTTCGTCAGGACATTGTTTATTTATCATTTTAAATAATTTCCTTATCTAATGCGACCCTTAATCTATTAATGAATATATCTATTTATGTTAGGAACTCCTAATTATTTTTTGGACTTACCAAAATACTTTTGGAATTCCACTTTATTAATTATGAGTTACTGAATTGGGAATCATAAAGACTTAATTGACTTTGGAAGTAAGAGAATCAAGAGAGCGAGTGTTGCCAAACATCGGTAATTTCGGACACTCTATTTACTTATTTGCGTTACCGTTTTCATGAAATTATATAAGCAAACAAACCCCTTTGGGTCGTGTTAGATAAATTAACAGGGTTTAATGTATCGAACGAATCAAATACCGGCAAGTTCGTCACGACATGGTTTATGTATTATTTTAAGCATTTCCTTATCTAATGCGACCCTTTAATTATAAATAAATCTATATATATTTATGTTAGGACCTAATTATTTTTTGAAGTTACCAAATACTTTTGGAATTCCACTTTACTAATTAGGAGTTACTGAATTGGGAATCATAAAGATTTAATTAACTTTGGAAGTAAGAGAATCAAGAGAGCGAGTGTTGCCAAATATCGGTAATTTCGGACCCTCTATTTACTTATTTGCGTTACCGTTTTTATGAAATTATATAAGAAAAAAAACCCCTTTGGGTCGTGTTAGATAAATTAACAGGGTTTAACGTATCGAAAGAATCAAATATCGGCTAGTTCGTCACGGCATTGTTTATTTATTATTTTAAGCATTTCCTTATCTAAGGCGACCCTTTAATTATAAATAAATATATCTATATTTATGTTAGGAACTCCTAATTATTTTTTGGAGTTACCAAAATACCTTTGGAATTCCATTTTATTAATTAGGAGTTACTGAATTGGTAATCATAAAGATTTAATTAACTTTGGAAATAAGAGAATAAAGAGAGCGAGTGCTGCCAAATATTGGTAATTTCGGACACTATTTACTTATTTGCGTTACCGTTTTCATGAAATTATATAAGCAAACAAACCCCTTTGGGTCGTGTTAGATAAATTAACGGGGTTTGATGTATCGAACGAATCAAATACCGGCAAGTTCGTCAGGACATTGTTTATTTATCATTTTAAATAATTTCCTTATCTAATGCGACCCTTAATCTATTAATGAATATATCTATTTATGTTAGGAACTCCTAATTATTTTTTGGACTTACCAAAATACTTTTGGAATTCCACTTTATTAATTAGGAGTTACTGAATTGGGAATCATAAAGACTTAATTGACTTTGGAAGTAAGAGAATCAAGAGAGAGAGTGTTGCCAAATATCGGTAATTTCGGACACTCTATTTACTTATTTGCGTTACCGTTTTCATGAAATTATATAAGCAAACAAACCCCTTTGGGTCGTGTTAGATAAATTAACAGGGTTTAATGTATCGAACGAATCAAATACCGGCAAGTTCGTCACGACATGGTTTATGTATTATTTTAAGCATTTCCTTATCTAATGCGACCCTTTAATTATAAATAAATCTATATATATTTATGTTAGGACCTAATTATTTTTTGGAGTTACCAAATACTTTTGGAATTCCACTTTACTAATTAGGAGTTACTGAATTGGGAATCATAAAGATTTAATTAACTTTGGAAGTAAAAGAATCAAGAGAGCGAGTGTTGCCAAATATCGGTAATTTTGGACACTCTATTTACTTATTTGCGTTACCGTTTTCATGAAATTATATAAGAAAGCAAACCCCTTTGGGTTGTGTTAGATAAATTAACAGGGTTTAATGTATTGAAAGAATCAAATATCGGCTAGTTCGTCACGACATTGTTTATTTATTATTTTAAGCATTTCCTTATCTATGGCGACCCTTTAATTATAAATAAATATATCTATATTTATGTTAGGACCTCCTAATTATTTTTTGGAGTTACCAAATACTTTTGGAATTCTAGTTTATTAATTAGGAGTTAATGAATTGGGAATCATAAAGAATTAATTGACTTTGGAAGTAAGAGAATCAAGAGAGCGAGTGTTGCCAAATATCGGTAATTTCGGACACTCTATTTACTTATTTGCGTTACCGTTTTCATGACATTATATAAGCAAACAAACCCCTTTGGGTCGTGTTAGATAAATTAACAGGGTTTAATGTATCGAAAGAATCAAATACCGGCAAGTTCGTCAGGACATTGTTTATTTATCATTTTAAATAATTTCCTTATCTAATGCGACCCTTTAATTATAAATAAATCTATATATATTTATGTTAGGACCTAATTATTTTTTGGAGTTACCAAATACTTTTGGAATTCCACTTTACTAATTAGGAGTTACTGAATTGGGAATCATAAAGATTTAATTAACTTTGGAAGTAAGAGAATCAAGAGAGCGAGTGTTGCCAAATATCGGTAATTTTGGACACTCTATTTACTTATTTGCGTTACCGTTTTCATGAAATTATATAAGAAAACAAACCCCTTTGGGTCGTGTTAGATAAATTAACAGGGTTTAATGTATCGAAAGAATCAAATATCGGCTAGTTCGTCACGGCATTGTTTATTTATTATTTTAAGCATTTCCTTATCTAAGGCGACCCTTTAATTATAAATAAATATATCTATATTTATGTTAGGACCTCCTAATTATTTTTGGAGTTACCAAATACTTTTGGAATTCCACTTTATTAATTAAGAGTTACTGAATTGGGAATCATAAAGACTTAATTGACTTTGGAAATAAGAGAATTAAGAGAGCGAGTGTTGCCAAATATCGGTAATTTCGGACACTCTATTTACTTATTTGCGTTACCGTTTTCATAAAATTATATAAGAAAACAAACCCCTTTAGGTCGTGTTAGATAAATTAACATAGTTTAATGTATCGAACGAATCAAATACCGGAAAGTTCGTCACGACATGGTTTATTTATTATTTTAAGCATTTCCTTATCTAATGCGACCCTTTAATTATAAATAAATATATATATTTATGTTAGGACCTGCTAATTATTTTTTAGAGTTACCAAATACTTTTGGAATTCCACTTTATTAATTAGGAGTTACAAAATTGGTAATCATAAAGACTTAATTAACTTTGGAAATAAGAGAATCAAGAGAGCGAGTGTTGCCAAATATCGGTAAGTTCGGACACTCTATTTACTTATTTGCGTTACCGTTTTCACGAAATTATATAAGCAAACAAACCCATTTGGTTCGTGTTAGATAAATTAACAGGGTTTAATGTATCGAACGAATCAAATACCGGCGCGTTCTTCACAACATTGCTTATTTATTATTTCAAGTATTTCCTTATCTAATGCGACCCTTTATCTAATAATAAATAAATCAATTTATGTTAGGACCTCCTAATTATTTTTTGGAGTTACCAAATACTTTTGGAATTCCACTTTATTAATTAGGAGTTACTGATTAGGGAATAGTAAAGATCTAATTAACTTTGGAAGGAAGAGTATCAAGAGAGCGAGTGTTGCCAAATATCGATAATTTCGGACACTCTATTTACTTATTTGCGTTACTGTTTGCACGAAATTATATAAGCAAACAAACCCCTTTGGGTCGTGTTAGATAAATTAACAGGGTTTAATGTATCGAAAGAATCAAATATCGGCTAGTTCGTCACGGCATTGTTTATTTATTATTTTAAGCATTTCCTTATCTAAGGCGACCCTTTATTATAAATAAATATATATATTTATGTTAGGACCTCCTAATTA
This sequence comes from Spinacia oleracea, assembly GCF_020520425.1. NCBI lineage: Eukaryota > Viridiplantae > Streptophyta > Magnoliopsida > Caryophyllales > Amaranthaceae > Spinacia > Spinacia oleracea. Next base: position 59,759,494 of record NC_079488.1, on the reverse strand, counting down.
TTTTTTGGAGTTATCAAATACTTTAGGAATTGCAGTTTATTAATTAGGAGTTACTGAATTGGGAATCATAAAGAATTAATTGACTTTGGAAGTAAGAGAATCAAGAGAGCGAGTGTTGCCAAATATCGGTAATTTCGGACACTCTATTTACTTATTTGCGTTACCGTTTTCATAAAATTATATAAGAAAACAAACCCCTATGGGTCGTGTTAGATAAATTAACAGGATTTAATGTATCGAACGAATCAAATACCGGCAATTTCGTCACGACATGGTTTATTTATTATTTTAAGCATTTCTTATCTAATGCGACCCTTTAATTTTATATATATATATATATATATATATATATATATATATATATATATATATATATATATATATATATATATATATATATATATATATATATAAGACCTCCTAATTAATTTTTGGAGTTACCAAATACTTTTGGAATTCCACTTTATTAATTAGTAGTTACTAAATTGGTAATCATAACGACTTAATTAACTTTTGAAATAAGAGAATCAAGAGAGCGAGTGTTGCTAAATATCGGTAATTTCGGACACTCTATTTACTTATTTGCGTTACCGTTTTCACGAAATTATATAAGCGAACAAACCCCTTTGGGTCGTGTTAGATAAATTAACAGGGTTTAATGTATCGAAAGAATCAAATATCGGCTAGTTCGTCAAGGCATTGTTTAGTTATTAACAAATAATATCTGAATTGTTACCGAAAATATATAAGCTTACCCCTTTGGGTCGTGTTAGATAATTAACAGGGTTTAATCTATCGAACGAATCAAATACCGGCAAGTTTGTCACGGCATTGCTTATTTATTAACAAATAAAATCTGAATTGTTACCGAAATTGTTAACAAATAAAATCTGAATTGTTACCGAAATTTTTTAAAAAATTACCGAAATAAAAAATATCAGATTTTATTTGATTACCAAAATAAAAATAGATTTTGATATCGTATATCTGAATTATATTAGTTAATAATTGTTACCGAAATTGTTTTCAAATAAAAACTGATTTGTTACCGAAATTTTTTAAAAAATTACCGAAATAAAAAAAAATCAGATTTTATTTGATTACCGAAATAGAAAGTGATTTTAAATTTTTTTTAAGGGATAAAATAGATTCTGATATTTTAGAATACTATTTATTTTTTAGATATTCTTTAGTTTATTTAGTATGTTAATTTTCCCAAATTGATGCCTTAGATTTTGTTAATAATTGTTACCGAAATTCTTAAAAAAAATCAGATTTTATTTGATTGTTATTGAAATGTTTTTTAAAAACAATCTTATTTCATATTATCTAATTCTATATATTCTTACCTAATTTTTTTTTTAAATCTTATCTTGTATTAAAAACAAATCTTATCCTATATTGTTACCGATTTTTTTAAAAAAGAATCTTATCTTATGTTAAAAAAAAAATATCTTATATGTTACCGAGATTTTATTTGATTAAAATATCGGTAATTTCAATCTAATCAAATCCTGTTAAATAGAGTGTCCGAAATTTCGGTAACATAAGTAAATAGAGTGTCCAATATTACCCTGTTAACAAAATCAGATTTTATTTAATTGTTAACAAAATATTTTAAAAAAATCTTATCATATATTATTTGATTCTATATATTGTTACCTAAATTCTTTTTAAAAAAATCTTATCTTGTATTAAAACAAAATCTTATCTAATATTGTTACCGAAATTTTTTAAAAAGAATCTTATCTTATGTTAAAAAAAAAACTTATCTTATATGTTACCGATATTTTATTTGATTTTTACCGAAATTTATTTGATTGTTACCGATATTTTTTTTTTTTAAATAAGATTTTATTTTATTACCGAAATAAAGATATGTTTTCTCTAATTTATTTAGTCTCCTAGTTTTCCTAAATTGATTCCTTAGATTACTTTATTGATACTAAATCATTTACAAGATATCTTTTATCTAATTTATACTAAATCAATTACGTTATTGATTTTTTTTTCCGGGTATTCTATAATTGGTAGTAGCTGGTACTAGCTGACGACCTTTACCGTTATTGGTACTAGCTAAGTCTTTTCGTTTATTAGATTAGGTTAGATTAGAAATAATAAGTTCATATAAACCCTAAACCGAATTAATTAAATAATATTATTTTTCACTTTTATAATTAATTAAATAATAATCTTATTTAATAATTAATTAAATAATAATCTTATTTAATTACAAGTGATAACCGTTCAGTTTTTTAAAATATTATTCTTATTTATCCGATATTATCTCATTTTGACATATATTAAAAAAATATCAAATTTAATTCAATAAGTTTTACCGATTTTTTTTTTTAAAATCAGATTTTATTTGTTACGGATATTGATGATGGTATACCGTATATCTGATTTGCGACATCGGATATTTTCCCTTATTTAATGGAGAATAATATTTATTTATTTAGATATTCTCTAAGATTTATTCTCCTATTTAGTCTCCTAATTTTCCTAAATAGATACTAAATCATTGACAAGATAACGTTTATCTGATATATTTATATATTGAGACTAAATCAATTTGAATATTATTATAAATTTTTAATTTTTTTACCAAAAACTAATTCTGTACTTAAATTAGACCGAAATGTTTTTAAAAAAATTCTAATTTAATTTAATCCTATACGGAGTATTATGTAAATTTTACCGATATGAAAAAATTGCAAATTTAATTTGATCGATATTCTGTAATATGGACCGAAATTTTTAAAAACAAATTAAATTTAATTTAATCCTATATTCTGTAACTTTTAAGGAAATAATAAAAAATCACATTTAATATAATCCTATATTTGGTAATTGTAACCGAAAAAAATTAAAAAAATGGAAAAAATATATTACGGACGTGTTGGATAACCTATTTACTTTCTTGCGTTACTCTTTACATGACATAAGCAATCTCGTCCATTTTATTCATTAGGAGTTAATAAATATGGAATAATAAAGATTTAAATAACTTTGGAAGTAATAGAATCAAGAGATTGATTGTTGCAAAAGATCGGTAATGTCGGACACTCTATTTACTTACTTGATTTACCGTTTTCATGAAATTAACTAAGCAAACCCCTTTGGGTCGCGTAAGATAATTTGACAGGGTTTAATGTATCGAATGGATCAAATATTGGCCGGTTCGTCATGGCATTGCTTATTTATTATTCGTAGCATTTTCTTATCTAATGCGACCCTTAATTTAATTGTGTGTGTGTGTGTGTGTGTGTGTGTGTGTGTGTGTGTGTGTGTGTTTTTGTAATTTCGGACACTCTATTTACTTATTTGCGTTGCCGTTCACATGAAATTAAATAACCAAACCCCTTTGGGTCGTGTTAGATAAAATGTATTGTGGATAGTTCCTATTTTTTTGGCAGTGTACTTCTTTCAAATTTTGATGTTTATTATTCTAACTTTATAGATTTAGTTCTTACAATATTAAAGAAATTCAGAAAATTACCACATTTTAAAATTTACAAAACCATAAAAGCTAACAAAATCAGAACCAAGTTAATTAATTTAACGAAACTAATCTGAACTTATATTTTTTTATCTGATATGATCTGATTTTTCATAGTTAATATTTAAAAAATAAAAAATACAATAATATTAAATGATTTTAATAAATTTTATTCAAATTTATAATATTGTTACAGTTTTAAATTTTTTATTTGACTTTAATTACTCATTATTTAACTATTCCATATATTAAAAAGACTTGGTGCATATCTGGATAGAACGTAGCACTATGGTTCTGATCTGGACATGATCTGCACATATTTATCAAACTAGTTTGAATCTGGACATGATCTGCACATACTTATCAAACTAGTTTCGATCTGGACATGATTTGTACATATCGATTGTGATTTGTACATGAGCTGTATAGATCTAGACATAGATCGATTCTAATCCGGATGGTTCTGATCTGGACATGAAATGCACATACTGATCAAACTAGTTTTGATCAAAACATGATACGTACAGTTCGATTCTGATTTAGACATGAGCTGTACATACCGGTCTGATCAGGACATAATGGTACTGATTTGGACATGAAGGTTCTGATCTGGACATGATCTGGACATATCGGTTCTGGTCTGAACATGATTTTCACAGATCGATTTTGATCTGAACATGATTTGTATAGATCTAGACATATATCGGTTCTGATCTGGACATGATCTGATCATACCAGTTATGTTCTGGACATATCGATTATGATCTTCATTTGATCTGTACAAATTGTTTCTTAACTACACATGATAAGTAAAGATACTGAGATACAATTATGATTTGGACATGATCTAATCACACTAGTTTTGATCTGGACATATCGGTTCAGATCTAGACAACAACAATTTTCGTTGTAATAATAATAATAATAATAATAATAATAATAATAATAATAATAATAATAATAATAATAATAATAATAATAATAATAATAATAATAATAATAATAATAATAATAACAATAACAATAACAATAATAACAATAACAATGATATAATAATAATAATAATAATAATAATAATAATAATAATAATAATAATAATAACAATAACAATAACAATAATAACAATAACAATGATATAATAATAATAATAATAATAATAATAATAATAATAATAGTAATAATAATAATAACAATAAAAATGATATAATAATAATTATGATAATAATAATAATTATAATATAATAATTATTATTATTATTATTAATATTATCAAATGCCAACAAATTTATACATTTTTTTAAATAATTAGTGGGAAGTTGAGATACAATCTGGGCCACCACTCAATGTTATACATTATTTACAAAGTTATCACTATTATTTGAATTATAATTATTATAATTATAATTATTATATTACAATACTCTTAGTTTTTTTTTGAACTTAGGACCTGTTTAGTTCACCTTATTTCAGGACCTTATTACTTATTTCAAATTTAATCAGATCAGATCAGACCAGACCAGATCAGATCAGACCAGACCAGATCAGATCAGATCTGATCAGAAAAAATAAGTTGAGATCAGATCATATCAGATGAGATCAGATCATACCAGATTATTATTATTATTATTATTATTATTATTATTATTATTATTATTATTGGTATAATATTTTATTACTATTATTGCTTTAATAAAATCTATTGGTGCAATTAAAATCTATTACTTAAGGCATAATAAACATAAACAAAACATTCAAATTCATCATGTTCAAATTAGAACCATTAAGTCCAGATCAGAAACGATATGATCAGGTCATGTCCACATCAGAACCGATTTTTATAGATCAGAACCATTATATATCTAGACCAGAACTGATATGATAAGATAATATCCAGATCATAACTGATATGTACAGATCATATCCAGGTCATGTTCAAATATGCAAAGATCTTGTCTAAATCAGAATCGATCCTTACAGAACCAATATGTTCAGATCCAAACCGATTTGTACAGATCATGTCCAGATCAGAATCGATATGTCTAGATTATAACTGGTCTAGATATCGATCGACTCTGTACAGATTATGTTCAGATCAGAATTGGTCTGTACAGATCATGTCCAGATCAGAACTAAACTGTACAGATCATGTCCAGCTCAGAACTGATCATGTACAGACCAGTTCTGATCTTGTCATGATCAGAATTTATTTCTTACACCCACCCATCTTTTTAACCATTTACCTTACTAGCTTTATCCATATTTTATTAAATTCATCAAACTTTACTACTTTTGTCTTAATATTTGTGCAAATAGTTACTATAAAAATCTTTATGAAATGGAGTAGTATATGGTAATAATCTTAGAAAACAAATTTGTGTTTACAATATAGAGATTTTAATCCATTAAATAATATATTTTACAAGTATATCTGTTTTCTTACCAACAACAATGTACACAATAGTACTTGTTAAAAAAATGGCATGTTTGTCACTTTATTTGAATATTCATATCGTTTTCGGCCTTTGGCTCTTTCCAAATTTGTATACGAGTGACTAGATCATTGGAAAAATATGTTTTCCGAAATTCATGGATTATGTGACCACATACATTATTGTATGCTTAGTTTCTTTCATGTTGTATGAGACTAGCCTCTCTTTTGTACAAAAAAAAACATACTATTATTGGAAATAATTTTATTTCTAATTTTTTTTGATGTTCAAACACTTTTTCACATAACCTAATTGGTTGGGTGTGCCTAATATTTGTTTCAAGGGGCTTACACATAAAGGTTTAATGTTTATGCTATTTTTCACCTTTTTGAAATGCTACCCACCTTTAATAAGTGGGTTAATGTATACACTATTTGATTATTGAATCGTAAAACTTGCAACCTTTACAATATATAATACGTTCTCGTAAAAATATTTGATTAATATTAGTTGGTCCATGGGTATTAATAATGAAAGGGTCGCACTAGATAAGGAAATATTTGATTAATATTAGTTGGTCCGTAAGATTTTTTTTAATATAAGGTAAGATTCTTTTTAAAAAATTTCGGTAACAATATAAGATAAGATTTTTTTTAAAAAAGATCGGTAACAATATATATAATCAAATAATATAAGATAAGATTTTTTTTAAAAACATTTCGGTAACAATCAAATAAAATCTGATTTTTTTTTGATTAATATTAGTTGGTCCGTAAGATTTTTTTTAATATAAGATAAGATTCTTTTAAAAAAATTTCGGTAACAATATAAGATAAGATTTGTTTTTAATATAAGATAAGATTTTTTTAAAAAACATTTCGGTAACAATCAAATAAAATCTGATTTTTTTTAATAACAATTATTAACGAAATCTAAGGCATCAATTTAGGAAAATTAAGATACTAAATCAATTAAAGAATATCTAAAAAATAAATATTATTCTATAATATCAGAATTTATTTTATCCCTAAAAAAAATATCAAATCTATTTTTATTTCGGTAATCAAATCAAATATGATATTTTTAATTTCTTAAACTTTGTGTAAAATTTCGGTAACAAATCATATTTTATTTTCAAACAATTTCGGTAACAATTATTAACTAATATAATTCAGATATATGGTATCAAAATCTATTTTTATTTTGGTAATCAAATAAAATCTGATTCTTTTTATTTCGGTAATTTTTTTTAAATTTCGGTAACAATTCAGATTTTATTTGTTAACAATTTCGGTAAAAATTATTAACTAATATAATTCAGATATACGGTGTCTTGTAATTCAGATTTAGTATCAATAACGAAATCTAAGACATCAATTTAGGAAACTTAAGTTACTAAATCAATTAAAGAATATCTATAACATCAGAATCTATTTTTATCCCCCAAAAAAATATCAAATCCATTTTTATTTGGGTAATCAAATAAAATCTGAATTTTTTTATTTTTTTTTGGAAAATCAATAACGAAATCTACTAAATCAATTAAAGAATATCTAAAAAATAAATATTATTCTATAATATCAGAATCTATTTTAATTTCGGTAATAATTATATAATATCGTATCAAATACAATCTGTTTTTTTAAAAAAACTTTCGGTAATAATTATCTAATACCGTATCAAATAAAATCAAATTTAATTAAAAAAAATCGGTAAAGATTATAAAATTATATTTGATAATTTTTTTAAATATATGTCAAAATTAGCTAATATCGGATAAATAACAATAATATTTTTAAAAACTAAAATGTTATTTATTTAAAATTAAAAAATATTATTATTTAATTAATTATAAAATTAAAAAAGATTAATATTTAATTAATTATAAAATTAGATGGTCGGCGATGTGGATGATGGTGGCCGGCGGTGATGGTAGTGGCCGGGATGATGTTGGTGGTTGCCGGCGATTATAATGGTGGTCGGTTGCCGGATGATGGTGGGCGGCAGTGATGGTGGCCGGCGGTAATGGTGGCCGGCGTTGATGGTGGTGGCCGGCGGTAATGGTGGCCGGCGGTGATGGTGTTTGCCGGGTGGTGGTTGCCGGCGGTGAGGGTAGTGACCGGCGATGATGTCATTAAGATTAATTTCGGTTTTTTAAAAATAAATTAAATACCCCTTAACTTTGTAACCAAACAAGACTTAATAAAAAAAATGATGGATGGCTAGGATCTAATCAACATAATCTAACGGTATATATTTATCTAAGGTTTTTTAGTCGTCGGAGGTCGACGACCTTTATAGAATTTTTATCAATAGAAAGCACTATATTTAGCATAAAATAAGGGAAAATAAGGTAAAAAGCGCGAAATTCTACCGCACTCTACCCCCTTAAAAGAAATAAGTTACGGCCCCGTAACTCAACTAACCTCGGGAAAAAGCTCGGGATATTTCTTTCTCATTTCTTCCTCGGCTTCACAGGTAGCTTCTTCAGATTCTTGATTAGACCATAATACTTTGACAATCTTAACATCCTTAATTAGTCCGCGTACTACGCACTTTACTATCAAGGATTTTGACTGGTATTTCCTCAAAAGTTAAACTTTGGTCCAATTCTATGGTCTCTGGTTGCAACACATGTGACTTATCCGGGACATACTTCCTCAATTGGGATATGTGGAACACATTGTGCACTTTGTGCAAGTCCATGGGCAACGCTAGTCTATATGCTACATTTCCTATTCGTTCTAGGATTTCATATGGGCCTATGTACTTTGGGCTTAACTTTCCCTTTTTCCCAAACCTCATTACGCCTTTCATTGGTGAAACTTTGAGCAACACTTTGTTACCTATTTGGAACTCTTCATCCCTACGTTTCAAGTCTGCATAACTCTTTTGGTGATCTTACGCCGCTTGAATCTTGGATTGAATAGTCCTAACCCGGTTCATCGTTGTTCTCTATCAACTAAGGTCCTTACACAACAGCTTCACTAATTTCACTCCAACATAAGGGGCTTCCACATTTTCGTCCATAAAAGGTCTCGAACGGTGCCATTCCTATACAGGCATGATAACTATTATTGTATGAAAATTCAATAAGATCTAGACTATCTTCCCATCCTCCTTGGAAATCTATGACACAAGCTCTAAGCATATCCTCAAGAGTCTGAATAGTCCTTTCTGTTTGTCCATATGTAGGTGGATGGAACGCTGTACTCATTTTCAATGTTGTACCAACGTTCTTCTGCACACTTTTCCAAAAGTTTGAAAGAAAACCTTTATCCCTATCTGATACGATATCCTTAGGAACTCCATGTAATCTCACAACATACTTAATGTAATCTTTGGCAAGTTGTTCCATTTTCCAGGTCTCCTTCATTGGTATAAACACTGTTGACTTAGTCAGTCTATCTACCACTATCCAAATGACATCATTTCCGGTCCTTGACTTGGGTAAACAAGTGACGAAGTCCATTCAAATACAGTCCTATTTCCAACTTGGAGTTTCTAATGGTTATACCTTTCCTTGAGGTCTCCTATGCTCTATCTTGACCTTCTGACAAGTCAAACATCTAGCTACAAACTCAACTACTTCATTCTTCATCCTTGGCCACCAATAGACCTTCTTCAGATCCTTATACAACTTGTCACCACCCGGGTGAACAGAATATGGTGTATTATGACCTTCCATCATCAACCTTTCCTTCAATTCACCACACTTTTGAGGCACACACCACCTTCCTTTGTACCTTCCATCCTCATGGATCTTGAAATCCGTTTCTTTTCCTTGCGAAATCTTCTCCTTGATTCGCTCTAACTTAACATCTCCAGCCCGATTCTCTTTGAATTCATCAAACACTGACGGTTGGATGGTTAATGCATTCATCGTTCCTTCCAGACATTCACAGCTTACGATTTCTAGATTCAATCGTTGCATATTCTTGCACAACTCGTTAGCAACTACTAACGCATTTACACTATGGCTTGATTTCCTACTTGCATCTGCAACTAAATTTGCTTTCCCTTCGTGGTATTGGATGTCTAAATCATAATCCTTAATCAATTCCAACCACCTTCTTGAAGGAAATAATGCCCTTGGTCCAAGTATGCATTCTATGTTAAGTCTAATAAATGCGGTTCAGTATTAATTAACAAGTTAATAATTCAGTGAGATCAAGTGAGCTGAATGCCTAGCTAGAGGCCGCTTCAGTTCAAGTGGAATTAATGATATTAATCCACAGCTTACTCTTGACTGAACCCGTAGGGTCACACAAATAGTACGTAAACGGATCAAGTATCTAATGGCATTAGATACTCTATCTATGAATATTCGGAACCGACGGATCTTGGTTTCAGTGGGAGCTAAGATCGTCACAGGCAAGGAATGAATACTCCGGAAACGATGATATTGCCGGAAACGGAAATATGGATCGTATCGGAAATATAAATATTATCCAAGTCGTAGATGTTGCCGGAAACGGAAACATGGTACGTATCGGAAAATATTATCGGAAATGGAAATATTGCCAGAATCGGAAATATTGAATATTGTTCGTATCGGAAATGAATTCCGGAATCGGAAATTTAATCGGAAGCGCATCGTACGAATAAGCATCGGACGAGGCCTGCCGGACGAGGCCCAGCACGAAGCCAGGCCATCGCCCAGCAAGCCAAGCGCGCCGCACAAACAGCCACGCCAGGCCCAGCGCAAGGCCAGGCCCAGCAGGCTGCGCGCAGCGCGCAGCGCGCACAGCGCGCACAGCACGCGCAGCGCGCAGCGCGCGCGGGCGCTGAGTGGGCTGCTGCTCGCGCGCACGCATGAGGCCCATCGTGGCTGTCGTGCGTGTGTGTGCAAGTGTTTGTGTTCGTGCACGTTTCCTAAAACATGCAGAGTTCGGTTAATGATTAAATTCCTAATTCTATTTGATAAATTAATTAAATTAGAGTTCTTGTAGGATTCTAGGTTTGATTAATTTGTATCTGAATAGGATTTCGATTCCCTTTCCATACCGCTATAAATATGAGGCTAGGGCTCACAATTTATAACACAAGTTTCAAAGTATTCAAAGTGAGTTTTTGAGAGAAAAATTCAGTCACACATTTGCCTATAAAGTGCCGAAAATAATAGTACCTTAAGGGCGATTCTAGTTGGTCAATCTTAAGGCGGATCCGGACGTGCTGTGGACTATCTACGGAGGGACGACACTTGGAGTCCTAAAGACTTGTTCTTGTTCGGTTCGGGCGCAGCTAGGGAAGGCACGCAACAAAGAGTATGCATCTATTCTATGCTAAATGATTATGTGTAAATAATATGTTTTCCTGGGTTTATGGTTTTTTTCCGCATGATTTATGAATTGTCATATGTATCATAACCTAACAGTGGTATCACGAGCCCCTTATTATTTTAATAATCTAAATTGCATGAACATGGTTAAATATTACAAATTTGCAAGAATTAAAAGGGGTGATTAATTTTCGTAATTGTTAATTAATTGCAAATTGCGTTTATTTAATTATACGTACGCAGTTTTTCGGCAGTTTCTTCGTTACTCATCCGAATTGAGTGATTTTTGTGTCAATTCCGCATGTAAAAGGCATTCTAAAATTTTGACAAAAACAGTATTTTTCTGCCGAACCCAGAATTCTCAAATTCGAAGCCTAACTATGACTTTTCGAAGGTTTTAGTTTTTCGAATGCAAAATTTCGTAAATTTAAGATGTTAAATTAAATATTTGCGATTCTTGTTGATAAATCTTGAATTTTTGATTGACCTACTGCATATGTTTAACAAGTTTGAATGCCTAGTCTTGTTAATTATGCAATCTAATTATTAATTATGATTAATTTGTTGAAAATTAGAATAATTTAGAATTAATTTGATTTTCATAATTAATTGTAATTTAATTAGAAACCTATGATTAAAAACCACCATAAAAATTGTAAATTTACGATAAATTTTAAATTTTTATGACCTAGACTTGAATCCATAACAATCGGAAATCAATTGGATAATAAATTTTCGATTTTTTCGCCCTAAAATTATGAAATTAATATTATTTATTAATTTGTCATTAATTTTAAATATAAATTTTAAATTTTTATGCGATTCGTTCATAAAACTTGCACGCACGAAGCAATGGACGCTTCGTGTTACCCTTAAGGGGTGTTGTATAATGCGGGCATGCGACGACGAGCAAGGGAGCTCGTCGCCCGTGCGGCACGAATGCAATGAGCAAGGGCGTAGTGCACGAGCACAAGGCAGCAGCCCTGCCTTGTGTCGTGTGCCACGACCAATGGACGAATGGGCATGGGCGTAGGGCGAGCCAAGGCAGTCGCGTGTGGGCAGCAAGCGAGCTGCGCCACAACGCGCGCTGCCTCGCACAAGAGCGCGCAGCCTCGCGCGCAGCGAGCGCAAGCTCGCGTGCCACGAGCGCTGCATCTAGCATTGCTCGCGCGCACAGCGAGCGATGTCGCCCGCCCAGCGAGCGATGTCGCGCGCCCAGCGAGCGATGGCTCGCGCGCCCAGCGAGCGATGTCGCGCGCCCAGCGAGCGATGTCGCGCGCCCAGCGAGCGATGTCGCGCGCGCACTGCGAGCGATAGCCCGCGTGCGATGAGCGCTGGCGCGCGCAGCGAGCACCAATGCGTGCGGAGGCTTGCGATAGGGATGCAGCAGCTATGCGACGAGCGCATGGGCTGCGCGCGCATGGCCAGCGATGGCTGTGTGCGTGCGGCCCATGGGCGTGCAACGCGTAGGGTGTTTGCGATACGATTAGATCGTTTTGAATGTTTAATTTGAAAATTTCAGTTCACGTAATTTTAATTAATTTTAAAATTAATAATTTAAATTATTTTCTTGGATTTTAATTTTGAATATTATAATTATAATAAATGTTATTTATTCTAATTATTTTACTAAAATTAAAATCATGAATTAATTTAAATACGACTGAAATTAAATTAAACTTTTTGGATTCAATTATAAATTTATATGAGCTTTAAATTTTAATTAAATTTGTATGTTTCCGGTTAGACTAGAAATACATTTTTATGTTTAAAATTGGTAAAGCATATGAATTTATTGGTTTAAGTGGGACCGCTTTTTAGTCATAAACTCTTGATTAGGTCTACAAATCCTTAAGGTTAAAACAACTTGATTAGAATTAATAAGGACTGAATAATTGGTAGATTATTGGTGCCCTTGATTAATTGCTGCAAATGTTTACGTGATGCATAATGTGTTTTACTAACCAGCTATGTGGGCCATTCATGATAATGAATGGGTGAATGGTATATATTGTATATGTACTGTTTTGCAGGTTATGAAGTGACTAGTATGGCCCAAATAGGATAGAAAATATGGTCTGCGTACCATTAATTTGAATGTAATTGGTCTAAAGTACCAAAGTTATTTTTCAATTCAAATATGGTCTGCGAACCATCAAATAGTTGTAATTAGTTATAGCTTATCCTATTTGAAGAAAATGGTGCCTCCCACGGAGATTTTCAAGACGGACTTTGAAGTCAAAGCTTCAAGATGAAGTCGGGCCATACTAGATCACAAATATCTTATGCATGTTTTAAGTTATTTATTGTTTTAAATATGTCTTAAAATGCATGAGATCAAAAGCTTGATTATGTTGCATGATTAAGGATTTTAGTTCACTTAAAATCTAACCAACATAGTAAGAGCCTTAAGTTCCAAACTTAAAAATTGAGTTAAAAGGTGCCATGCCAAAATATACACTTGCTTGGATATCCTTTACATCAATCTAGTAATAGTTTTCGCTCAGCGAGGTGTTACTTATTGGTCCTAAAGGGGCAAGGTACACAAATAATTGTGAGTACATGTTAGTTTTGGTGAAACTCAACGATATAAGTAAGGAGTCCTTTTATGTCGTGGCAAATTCGATAGGTTTACCTAATAAGTTCTTAGACGTACCTATCAACCAAGAATAGTTTCTAGACTATTAGCAAAAGGCTTTTGCTTACCTAAGATGTTCTAGGATTAAGTCGACAAACTGTGCTTAGTTCTTCAATGATTTTAGGATCTTGGAATCATTTTATTCACACCTGCCGGAACACATAAATTGAATAAAATGCTTAATAAACATTGAATTATGCATGTATGCTAGAATTTAAGTTTATTAAGAGAAACTGTGAATGGTTATTTATTTGTTTATTCTTTTCAATTGTAGTTTTTAATATGGCAAACAACAATTCATTCAACATTCGATCAATTCTCGAAAAGGAGAAGTTGAACGGGAAAAACTTCCTTGACTGGCAAAGGAACTTGCAAATAGTTCTTATGCAGGAAGAAAAGGAGTATGTCCTAGATGAGGCGATGCCCGAAGCTGCAGGCGACGGGGTCACTCAGGCAGCCCTCAATCGTTGGATTGATGCCAACAAGGATGTGAAATGTCTAATGCTCGCCACCATGAGTGCGGATCTGCAGAAAACGTTCATCAACTCAGATGCTTTCACAATCATTAGTGAGTTGAAGAACATGTTCCAAGATCTGGCTCGAGTCGAAAGATTCGAGACTCATAGGCAAATTCTTGAGACCAAGCTTAAGAAAGGCGAGCCCGTAAGTCCACATGTTCTCAAAATGATTGGACTCATTGAGAATATGAGTCGGCTGGATCAGCAATTTTCTCAGGAAATGGCTATAGACACCATCCTCCATTCTCTTCATAGCGGGTATGATCAGTTCAAACTGAACTACAGTATGAATAGTCTGGACAAAACGCTCACTGAGCTTCACGGTATGCTGAAGACCGCTGAAAAGACGCTCAAAAGTGATAAGCAGGATGTGCTTATGGTGCGTGGGGGCAAGTTCAAGAAATCTGGAAAGAAGAGGAATGCTAAGAAAGGTGGCAACAAAGCCAGCCCAACTAAGCAAACTGGCGCCAAATCTGCAAAGAGAAAGGTCAGTCAACCCACTTCTGAATCCGAATGCTTCTACTGCAAGAAGAAGGGGCATTGGAAGAGAGATTGCTTGAAGCTAAAGGAAGATCAGAAGAACGGAACAGTCGTTCCATCTTCAGGTATTTTTGTTATAGATTGTATACTTGCTAATTCAACTTCTTGGGTATTAGATACAGGTTGTGGCTCACACTTATGTTCCAATCCACAGGGACTAAGAAGAAGTAGAAAGTTAAGCAAGGGTGAAGTCGACCTACGAGTGGGAAATGGAGCACGGATTGCTGCATTAGCTGTAGGAACTTACTATTTGTCGTTGCCCTCCGGGCTAGTTTTGGAACTGGAAGAATGTTTCCATGTTCCAAGTCTTACTAAAAACATCATTTCAGTTTCTTGCTTAGATGCTAAGGGATTTTCCTTTATAATAAAAGACAATAGTTGTTCGTTTTATTTTAAAGAGATGTTTTATGGATCTGCTAGATTAGTCAATGGACTTTATTTATTAGATCACGACAAACAAGTATATAACATAAATACCAAAAAGGCCAAAAAGGATGATTCAGATCTCACCTATCTGTGGCATTGTCGATTAGGCCATATAAACTTGAAACGCTTAGAAAGACTTCAAAGGGAAGGAATTCTAGAACCATTTGACTTAGAGGATTATGGTAAATGCGAATCATGTTTACTTGGCAAAATGACAAAGCAACCTTTCTCTAAAGTTGGAGAAAGAGCAAATGAACTATTGGGTTTAATCCATACAGATGTATGTGGACCAATGAGTACAAATGCTAGAGGTGGTTTCAGCTACTTTATCACTTTCACTGATGACTTCAGTAGGTATGGTTATGTCTACCTAATGAAGCATAAGTCTGAATCCTTTGACAAATTCAAGGAATTTCAGAGTGAAGTAGAGAATCAATTAGGCAAGAAGATTAAGGCACTGCGGTCTGATAGAGGCGGTGAATATCTGAGCTATGAATTTGATGACCATCTGAAAGAATGTGGAATTCTATCAGAATTGACTCCTCCTGGAACACCACAATGGAACGGTGTGTCAGAACGGAGGAACAGAACCTTGCTAGACATGGTCAGGTCAATGATGGGTCAGGCCGAACTTCCATTAGAATTTTGGGGACATGCACTAAATACAGCTGCACTCACTATAAATAGAGCTCCGTCTAAAGCTGTCGAAAAGACTCCATACGAATTATGGTTTGGAAAGCCTCCAAATGTGTCTTTTCTTAAGATTTGGGGATGTGAAGTATATGTCAAACGATTAATTTCAGACAAACTTCATCCAAAATCTGACAAATGTATCCTTGTGGGCTATCCAAAGGAAACAAAGGGGTATTACTTCTACAATACATCTGAGAACAAAGTGTTTGTTGCTCGAGATGGTGTCTTTTTGGAGAAGGATCACATTTCCAAAATGACAAGTGGGAGAAAAGTAGACCTCGAAGAAATTCGAGTCGAACAACAAACTCTAGAGAATGCTCAAGATGACATTCAGGATGAAACTCAGAGATCTTTAGAAGAATCTGGTGAGAATCATGGGCAATCTAGAAATGTTACCCCGCGTAGATCGCAAAGATATAGATCTCAACCGGAAAGGTACTTAGGTATTTTGACGAACGAGAGCTATGACGTTCTATTACTTGAAAGTGATGAACCTGCGACTTACAAGCAAGCTATGACGAGCCCTAGCTCCAAGCAATGGCAAGAAGCCATGCAATCTGAATTAGACTCCATGTCTGAAAACCAAGTATGGGATTTGGTCGATTTGCCAGATGGCTACCAAGCCATTGGAAGCAAATGGGTTTTCAAACTGAAAAAGGACAAGGATGGGAAACTTGAAGTTTTCAAAGCTAGATTGGTTGCAAAAGGTTACAGGCAAGTCCACGGTGTGGATTACGATGAAACCTTTTCACCAGTTGCAATGCTAAAGTCTATTCGAATAATGTTAGCAATCGCTGCATATTACGATTACGAAATATGGCAGATGGATGTCAAAACTGCTTTCTTAAACGGCGTTTTAACAGAAACTGTGTTTATGACACAGCCTGAAGGTTTTGAGGATCCAAAGAATGCTAAAAAGGTATGCAAGCTAAAGAAGTCAATCTACGGATTGAAGCAGGCATCCAGGAGCTGGAATATACGTTTTGATGAAGCAGTCAGTGACTTTGGTTTCATCAAGAACGCGGACGAATCTTGTGTATACAAGAAGGTCAGTGGGAGCAAAATTGCTTTCCTAGTATTATATGTCGACGACATATTGCTTATCGGAAATGACATTCCTATGTTGAACTCTGTCAAGATTTGGCTTGGGAAATGTTTTTCGATGAAGGATCTAGGAGAAGCACAGTACATATTGGGCATCAAGATTTACAGAGATAGATCTAAAAGGATGATTGGACTTAGTCAAAGCACTTATATCAATAAGGTGCTTGATAGGTTCAAGATGGCGGACTCCAAGCGAGGCTACCTACCCATGTCTCATGGAATGACTCTAAGCAAGACTCAGTGCCCAAAAACACTTGATGAGCGTAGACGAATGAATGGGATTCCATATGCATCATTGATTGGTTCAATAATGTATGCTATGATATGTACACGCCCGGATGTTGCGTACGCACTCAGTGCTACGAGCAGATACCAGTCAGACCCAGGAGAGGCGCATTGGACTGCTGCCAAGAATATTCTGAAGTACCTGAAAAGGCACAAAGATGACTTCCTGGTCTATGGTGGAGATGATGAATTAATTGTTAAAGGCTATACGGACGCAAGTTTCCAAACCGACAAAGATGATTTCAGATCACAGTCTGGGTTTGTCTTCTGCCTCAACGGAGGAGCAGTAAGCTGGAAAAGTGCTAAGCAAAGCACCATTGCGGATTCTACAACTGAAGCGGAGTACATTGCTGCACATGAAGCAGCAAAGGAAGCTATATGGCTAAGGAAGTTCATAGGAGAACTTGGTGTAGTCCCCTCCATTAAAGGACCAATAGCCCTGTATTGTGATAATAACGGAGCTATTGCACAGGCAAAAGAGCCTAGACACCACCAGAGAGTCAAGCATGTACTTCGTAGATTTCACCTTCTACGAGAGTTCGTTGAAAGAAAAGAAGTCGAGATAAGCAAAATTGGAACTGATGACAACATATCAGATCCATTAACTAAACCTCTGCCGCAGGCGAAGCACAACTCGCACACTGCAGCTATGGGAATCAAGCATATTGGAGAATGGCTTTGATGTCTCTGTTTAATGTTTTAAAGTTTTAGAGTTTAAATCTTTGTAAAACATTATCGGTTAATCATTCACAATAAATGAAAAGAATTCATTTTTCCATTTAATTTGTGGTTTATTAAATGATGAGTCCCTTCAATTTGACGATATATTCAAGATAGACTGTCAGGACCAGTCCTGTGACTAAGAAATGTCTATCAAGTGAACTTGAATGTCAAAGGTTGAAAATGGTCCCTAATCGGAGTTTTCTATAAAATTGGACGCATAGAAAACGTTAGACGATTAGAATGCAAGATGACTAGTAGTTCTGTTTCTT
This sequence comes from Spinacia oleracea, assembly GCF_020520425.1. NCBI lineage: Eukaryota > Viridiplantae > Streptophyta > Magnoliopsida > Caryophyllales > Amaranthaceae > Spinacia > Spinacia oleracea. The sequence continues at coordinate 59,741,086 of NC_079488.1, read as the reverse complement.
GAACTATGTGGACATGGCAATGTCATAATCATTTGCATAGATACTTACTTTGAGAAGATTAGTATCGGACAAGAACTATGAAACTTTACTGTAAGAGATGAAAGTCTGTCATAAGTAAATTTCATTAAATTATTAGACACTAAATCCTCAATACCTGAGTGATTTGAGATTACTTGTTTGAGAACTGGTTGCTTTGACGTTGACCAACCGTCGCACCGTAAAAGGAGGCTATAAAGGCAACGCTCAGGTAATCACCTATCAAACGAAGTCTAATCTCAAGATCGCAAGATTGGGATTGTCCTCCCATAAATCGGGATGAGATGCTTAAAAGTTGTACAAGGCCACTCGGAGAGCTAGAAACTGTGAAATGCATGGCCGTGCTCGGATGAATCATAGGCTATGATTATCTGTTTATTTGATCAGTTGAACTCTGAAACCGAGGAACACCTCTGGACATAATAAGGATGAAAACTCTTACCTTATGTTCAAGAGCAAGCATCGAGTGACAAAGGAATTAGGAAATGCACACTTGTCCCTAAGGACAAGTGGGAGACTGAAGGAAATAATGCCCTTGGTCCAAGTATGCATTCTATGTTAAGTCTAATAAATGCGGTTCAGTATTAATTAACAAGTTAATAATTCAGTGAGATCAAGTGAGCTGAATGCCTAGCTAGAGGCCGCTTCAGTTCAAGTGGAATTAATGATATTAATCCACAGCTTACTCTTGACTGAACCCGTAGGGTCACACAAATAGTACGTAAACGGATCAAGTATCTAATGGCATTAGATACTCTATCTATGAATATTCGGAACCGACGGATCTTGGTTTCAGTGGGAGCTAAGATCGTCACAGGCAAGGAATGAATACTCCGGAAACGATGATATTGCCGGAAACGGAAATATGGATCGTATCGGAAATATAAATATTATCCAAGTCGTAGATGTTGCCGGAAACGGAAACATGGTACGTATCGGAAAATATTATCGGAAATGGAAATATTGCCAGAATCGGAAATATTGAATATTGTTCGTATCGGAAATGAATTCCGGAATCGGAAATTTAATCGGAAGCGCATCGTACGAATAAGCATCGGACGAGGCCTGCCGGACGAGGCCCAGCACGAAGCCAGGCCATCGCCCAGCAAGCCAAGCGCGCCGCACAAACAGCCACGCCAGGCCCAGCGCAAGGCCAGGCCCAGCAGGCTGCGCGCAGCGCGCAGCGCGCACAGCGCGCACAGCACGCGCAGCGCGCAGCGCGCGCGGGCGCTGAGTGGGCTGCTGCTCGCGCGCACGCATGAGGCCCATCGTGGCTGTCGTGCGTGTGTGTGCAAGTGTTTGTGTTCGTGCACGTTTCCTAAAACATGCAGAGTTCGGTTAATGATTAAATTCCTAATTCTATTTGATAAATTAATTAAATTAGAAAACTTGTAGGATTCTAGGTTTGATTAATTTGTATCTGAATAGGATTTCGATTCCCTTTCCATACCGCTATAAATATGAGGCTAGGGCTCACAATTTATAACACAAGTTTCAAAGTATTCAAAGTGAGTTTTTGAGAGAAAAATTCAGTCACACATTTGCCTATAAAGTGCCGAAAATAATAGTACCTTAAGGGCGATTCTAGTTGGTCAATCTTAAGGCGGATCCGGACGTGCTGTGGACTATCTACGGAGGGACGACACTTGGAGTCCTAAAGACTTGTTCTTGTTCGGTTCGGGCGCAGCTAGGGAAGGCACGCAACAAAGAGTATGCATCTATTCTATGCTAAATGATTATGTGTAAATAATATGTTTTCCTGGGTTTATGGTTTTTTTCCGCATGATTTATGAATTGTCATATGTATCATAACCTAACACTTCTTTGGCGCATATTCAAGTCATTTTGTGTGAAAATGTACTTCAAACTCTTGTGATCCGTGAATATCTTACATTTCACATCATACAGGCAGTGTCGCCATATCTTCAATGCAAACACTATGGAAACTAATTCTAAGTCATGGGTAGGGTAATTGGATTCATGCGATTTCAACTATCTTGATGCATACGCAATCACCTTCCCGTTCTGCATCAAAACACACCCTAGACCATTCTTAGACGCATCACTATACACATCATAAGTACCACTTTTATATGGCAGAGTTAGTACCGGCGCGGTTGTCAATCGCATCTTCAAGGCTTGGAATGCTTCCTCACACTTATCATCAAGGTTGTCAGGATCGGGATCCTACTTTGGATCGGTGAGAGAGGTAGGATCGGATCGATAGTATCAGATTGTAGAATTTTAAGATCCTACCAATTTGAGAAAAGTAGTGGCTAAAATGATGTAGCATAACTAACTACACTTATTTTCAAGTACAAACAATGCTAAAATGCAAAGATTTGGAAATATTCTTCATAATCTTGTAAAAACTAACTAAATAAGTAAATTTAATCTTGGATGCTGCCAAAAAAAATAAAACCAAAATTAGGTGACATTATCGGTAGTGTTAATTTTAACAAAGAATAAGTGAACTAGTGATTAAATGTATCATTACTGCCACCTGTGAGAAATTGAGAATTCTTGGCAGAAGATGTAAAAGCCAAATGTTTCGCAAAGGCTTTGGTTACACCCAGGGTAAGTGGTCCCTGGGTACCCTGGCCTTTTATTGGACAATTACATATCAGATTTGCCAAGTCACTACCCAATTTCATTTCGAATTTTCAGTTTGTTTTTGAATTTGAATTTCAAATTTTTTTTTTCACCTTTATTTTTCTGTCGATGATACCCAAGAATTTGTTGATGTTCTTTGTTTTTTATCTATTATTTCCCTTACATTGTAAAGATGAAAGTGATGATGTAGTTTTACATACCATTTTTTGTCGAAATCATGTATAAGTTGCTGAAATCGAAAAAATGAATCAATCAAGCCTTGTGAATTGTATGTTAAATTCGACTGATTTCGGATTTTTCTTTTTGTTTCCACCATAAGTAAGAACTGAATATGTGCGTATGAACAATAGCGTTTGTCTGTGTGCTGTGTTATTTGTAAAAATTGTGTTTCAGAAGTTAAAGATTTGAGAAGACGAAATCGGAGAAGATGAGGCGGAGTTTCCTAAGTAAAGGGATTTTGTTTAAAACAAAAAAAATTGGAATAATGTCGTTTGTGTAGGATCGAACCCAGGACTTCAGCAGATTTTATCCAAAGAGCAATGAGTAAAAGTACTAACCATTGTGACAGTGAGGCAAAGCCAATGACAAGGTTCATTGAAAATTGTAATTAAACCAAGGTTATGTATTTAAACGTATAGTACGAGCTTCCTTTTAGTTTGTTTGTCAATATTGAATCAAAATAATTGTATTGTATTCAAAGTTTCTTAAAGAAACATATCAAATAATTATTTGAACCAAATAATTGTATACTAATCTTATTTGTTTAATAACGTGTGTAGTTAATAATTGTAAATTTCAACTTTATAAATATAGAAATAAAAAAAAAGCAGTCCAAAGAAAGAGTATATGAAAATAACAACTGAAAAAATATTAAAGATAAGTCCTTAGTCATATGTAGTTATATATCCTAATTGTGTACCCAATATTTACACGATAATACCTTACACAAATCAAAAGACATTAGGTCAACAAAATGTTACATAATGTAATTAAACATATATCCAATAATTCAAGAAGTAATGAAAATGCCATATTTCATATTGAGTAATGATATTATAATTGTGTACACAATTTCGACATGATAATACCGTGCACAAATCCAAAAACTTTAAGCCATGCAAAAATTGTTAAGCCATGCAAAAATTGTTAATAGTAATTACAAACCCAAAAAATTTAGGCTATTAAACCCTTCCGAAATACTAATTAGTACAGTTTAGACTACTTAAGTTAAATCATCATAATCTTTATGATGAACAAAATGTTACTTGATCGGACTATAACCATAGTTGCGTCTCGACTTGAACTAGTATATTAGGTTATCTAATGACTCGATACACAATGTTAGATCGAAATTACGAGTCAACTCTACATATTCAACCAAGAATAACTCGATCGGACTATAACCGTAGTTGCGTCTCGACTTGAACTAGTATATTAGGTTATCTAATGACTCGATACACAATGTTAGATCGAAATTACGAGTCAACTCTACATATTCAACCAAGAATAACTTTATCGGACTATAACCGTAGTTGCGTCTCGACTTGAACTAGTATATTAGGTTATCTAATGACTCGATACACAATGTTAGACGAAATTACGAGTCAACTCTACATATTCAACCAAGAATCACTTGATCGGACTATAACCATAGTTGTGTCTCGACTTGAGCTAGTATATTAGGTTACCTAATGACTCGATACACAATGTTAGATCGGAATTACGATTCAACGTACTCTACATAGTCAACCAAGAGTAACTTGATCTGACTATAACCATACTTGCGTCTCGACTTGAACTAGTATATTAGGTTACCTAATGACTCGATACACAATGTTAGATCGAAATTACGAGTCAACTCTACCTAGTCAACCAAGAATAACTTGATCTGACTATAACCATAGTTGCGTCTCGACTTGAACTAGTATATTAGGTTAATTACCTAATGACTCGATACACAATGTTGTTAGATATCTCTACATAGTCAACCATGAATAACGTGAACGGACTATAACCCAAAACTAGTTTATAAGGTTATATAATGCCTCGATACACAATATTAGATCGGAATTACGAGTCAACTCTACCTAGTCAACCACGAACAACTTGATCGGTCTTTAAATGAACTTAGTGCTTATTATATCAGGTTTGGACATACAATCAATAGGTATTATGTTTTATTTAAATACGTATCATATATGCAATAAAAAGTTTAGCTTTAAAAGAAATAGCAGTAATGTGGTATTTAAAGCTAAATTAAATAATAAAAAAAGGAAATGGTAAATTTAATTTAATTTAATTGAAACCGCTTTTTGTGATATTCATACGAAAACCGTTTAGGGTTTAATTCAATTCCGCTATATATTGAAATATAATACAAAACATTTTTACTATACAACAACTACACAAAGTATAAACAACAAAATTAAACTAGTATAATAGTGTAATGTTTAAAAATATTGGAACACAATACAACTAATACATCATCTTAATACTAGGTAACTATAACAAATCATCATAACAACAAAAGATCATAAACGGCTTAGGTTCCTCCGCCCTACAAATCTCTAATGTCAAGAACAAAAAACGATTCAACAGACTCATGTAATTTAATGAATTCAGTAAAAAAACAAATGAAATTAGCAACAGTAACAATTGATGTTCCTATTAACATTTTCAAACTTTTATGAAATAGACATAATAAAATTACATGAACTACAATGGGTTCTCTCTTTTGTGTGTTTGATAGGGAAGATGATAATATACAGTGGCTAAGGTAATAAACCCTTTGGTTTTTTAAATGCCCTAACTTTTTAATCGTTTAGCTGCATTCATAAAAAAACACAAAACTTGACAACCCCATTTTCCAGAAGAGTACCACCTCCACCGCCAAGTTGCCAACTACTGCACCATGAATCCATGATAACCCAATACTTCTGCTAAATATCAAACACTTTCTCAATTTATCTCAAAATACAGTCAATTCATATCACAAAAATTAACCCCCATAACATCAATTTTTTCTCTCTCCTCCTCCATTAATCCATTTTTGATGCTCTACTTTTTAATTTGCCGATCTCAATTATATTTCATGATTGGAAATAATCGTATATTAAGTTAACACTTTAGTGGAGATAGGATTGATGAAACCCGACGGAAAAAAACGATCTTCCGAGAAGGCTTTGGTGGTGAAGAATGGTGTTCTCTCCTTTGTGTGTTTGTTGGTTAAATGATAATCTACAAAATGGATAAGCTAATGTTACCGTTGTTATTTTTGTAAGCTGAGGATTAGTTTTTTTTTTTTTTTTAATTTGGTTTAGAATCGTTTTTTTTGCTTGGGCGGGAACTAAAATTGGGGAAGAATGGAGATATCTCTCCCGCTCAGCTAACCCAAAATGGCGCCATTAACCAAATATTTTCCCCCCATTTATGCTGTTTTCCCCCCTTAAAATTAATTTTTTTTTGCTTAGTTGGACCACTAATTGGGCAGGGTACCAGGGTCCCAGATACCCTCAGTGTAACTGTATCAGCTCCCCAAATGTTTGGACAACTTTTTGCAAAATTAGTTTACTCTTTGTTTTTTTATTTAATTAAAAAACTTCACGGAACCCAATAACCCACTATTAGTTAGACGTTTACTAATTTTTATCTGGTTTTCGATACAGTAGGAGTCTAAGGGGTTATGAGAGAGATAGTGCAACAAAAAAAAAATTGACTCAACAAAAATTACGAAACGACAAAATATGAAGAACAACAAAGAAGGGAACTGGCGACCTAAAAAGATGATGGACGAAGACATTCAGAGGTATTCTGATAATATGATTAGCGACAGAGATCACTATTCCTTCACCGAAAATCTCTGTCACTACTCATGTGATCATGCACCTCCAATTTGATTCATTCGAAATTTAGGGTTTTCTCCCAATGTGGGGCTTTTTATTTTGTGTCTAAATTAAAGTATTTCGGTGCAATTAATTGGGGAATTCAGGTCGAATTAGGACTCTTATGCCTAGTAAGAAGTTAATTTGAAGAAAAAATTGTTTAAATTTAGTTTATTACTTAGATTTTTGGGCATGAACTAGCAAAACGTAGAATCGGTAGAATCGGGTTTGGGATCGCGATCCCACCGATCCCACCCGATCCCAAACGATTCTACACCGATCCTGGCCCAATTACGACTTTGATGACGATCCGGATCGTTTTGACGAATCTGGATCGTAGGATCGTACGATCCTACGATCCGGATCGCGATTCTAATAACATTGCTTATTATTACACTCAAACTTAGCTTCCTTCTTCATCAAGGTAGTCATTGGTTTGGTTATCCTATAAAAGTCTTGAACAAAACGCCTATAATATCCAACTAAACCAAGAAAGCTTCGATATCAGTGACACTCTTAGGTGTAGGCAATTCACTAACTGCTTTGGTCTTTGCAGGGTCCATTGCAACTCCTTCCTTAGACAAAAAATGTCATAAAAATGCAACCTTCTCCAGCCAGAATTCACACTTCGAGAATTTGGCGTACAATTGGTTGTCTCTCAATGTACTCAAGACAGACCTTAAGTGTTCAACATGATCTTCTTCACTCTTTGAATACACAAGGATATTATCTATGAAAACCACTACAAACTTGTTCAAGAATGCATGGAATACTCGGTTCATTAAGTCCATGAAGATAGAAGGTGCATTGGTCAACCACTTAACCTAAAGGCATAACAGTGAACTCATAATGACCGTATCTAGTCCTAAATGTAGTCTTTGGTATATCGTGGTCCGTGATTCTCAACTGATTATAACCTGATCTCAAATCAATCAAAAGATTCTTGCTCCTTTCAACTGGTCAAACAGATCATCTATCATAGGAAAATGATACTTATTCCCGATTGTGACTTTATTGAGCTCCTTGTAGTCTATACAGAGCCTCATACTTCCGTCCTTCTTCTTCATAAACAAGACTGGCGCTCCCCAAGGCGATGCACTTGGTCTGATATAACCTTTCTCAGCTCCAATAAATCCTCTAAATGACATTTCAACTCCCTCATTTCTGCTAGAGCCATTTGGTATGGAGCTTTTGAAATAGGTGCGTTTCCAGGTGCTAACTCTATAGTAAATTCAATAGGTTGATTGGGCGGCATTCCCGAGATCTCTTCCTGAAAAACATCCAGAAATTCATTTACTACTGCAATGTCCTCAGGCTGATCCTTCATTACATGCTCTAGGTTTCTCACATTGCACAAGAAAAAAGGGTTTCCCTTACTGATTAGCTTCACGAGTTCCATTGCCGTGATGATTCCTACACTTCTACGCTTCCCAAAACGACGATAGGACACTACTTTTCCTAAGCTAGACCTCAAATGAATCTTCTTCTTCTCACAATCAATTTTTTCCTTAAACATGTCCAACCAAGAAATACCTAAAATCACGTCTGGTTCTCCCAATTCAAACTCAATTAGGCTAGATAAGAATACGGTTTTGGTTATGGTCAAAGGCACATCTCTATGGATCTTGGTACACTTTACTATACTACCTGTTGGTATAGCTATGGGTACCTCAATTGCTTCGAGTTCTTTCAATCCTAGTTTCGCCAAAATACCCACAGATGTACACAAATAAGTCGCACTATAATCAAATAGTACTTTAACTAAAATGGAGTTAATAGAAAAAGTACCGGCTATGATGTCGGACAAGGTTTCTGCTTCTCGCCTAGTGATCACATTCAGCTTTCCTTGGGCAACTCCTTTGTTATAGGCACCTCCATTGGCATTCCCATTGGTGTTTCGGTTCCCATTTTGCTGATAGTTTCCCCCAGACTTTCCATTATTCTGGCCATGGTTGTTGTTGTTACCACCTTGGTAACCTCTTTGGTTTCATTATTCCCTTCGTTCCGATTTTGGTTATTCCTGTTGTTTTCTGGCGGTTGTTCTGAGAGTTGTTCTAGTTAGGATTCCCATTCTTAGCCAAACATACAAATTCCCTATGGCTAGGCTTCTCATAGAACCTACAGATCACTGGATTACCATCACAATCCTTTCCAGGGTGATTGTTATGGCAACTTCTGCACTCATAAACCCTTGTTCCATTTCCTGTAGACTGGTTTTTATTCCTATTACTGTTGTGGAAGTTGTTATTCCGATTTCCACCATTGTTCCCCTTGAACTAGAATTGGTTGTTCCCTTTGTTCCTTTGAAGTTATTCTGATTTGGTTGGTTAGCACCCTGATTATGGTTCCCAAAATCCTTTCTCTTCTCACCAACTCCGTTCCTCCTTAGTTGCAATCTATACAAATGGGAAGCTTTCCCATACAAGGTGTCTAGACTAGTAATGGTCACTCCACCTAGCATCAACTGTAAATCCATAGTCAGTTCACTCTTAAATCTTTGAGCCGTGAGCTATTCCGTTGCCACCACTTCAGGTGCAAACCTAGTCAGTTCTATGAATTTAGAATAGTATTCAATCACAGACATCCCTTCCATCCTCAGTTCAATGAACTCTTGAGCTTTCCGCTTTTTCAGATATGGGGGTAGAACTTATTCCTTAAGGAAACCTTAAACATTTCCCACCCAAAGTTAGGTGTACCTCTCAAGGTCTCTTCACACCTTTGCCACCATAGATCAGCTTCTCCCATAAGGTAATATACAACACTATTAAGCCTAAGGTTCTCTGGGCAATTCACAGCTACTATTAGCTTATCGAACTCTCTTAACCAGTTCTCAAGTATACTTGGATCAACTTCCCCTAGGTATAGAGGAGGGTTACTCTGGGCCACCTTCTTAAACATTTCCCCAGCCGGATCAATCACTGGGTTATATCTAACTTGTGCTAAGTTCTACACTACCTCAACTAATTGCCTAACCACATCCACAATTCCTTGGTTAGCCAGCTAATTGACTAGGTTGGATACGACAATACTAAAGCATTACTCAACAAAAAAAGTCAAAATAATAACACATAAGGTTGCCAAAATTTTGGACCTAAGGGGAAAAGTGGCGCCACTTTGGGCCAATTCCAGACTATGTTCGCATCACAAAAATAAAGTGGTATAAAATTCAACCACCATAGACCTACGCTCCACAACCTCGTTTTACCTCGGAAAAAGGCACCGTCGTCGAAAAAAACGAAATTTGGCGGAAAAAGGGGTGCAACACGAGGACTTACCCATGCTAGTACTACTCTCGCCCAAACACGCTTAACTGCAGAGTTCTGATGAGATCCGGTGCATTAGTGCTGGTATGATCGGAACCAAACACTTACTGCACTTATTTCATTATAACCCAAACCAGACCCCCTTTTCTCTTCGGAATGCCGTAACTTTGCGCCCGGTTCTCGGAACTCTGCCGTTCTTTTTCCAAATTCATTATTTCTCTGAGACCTAGGCTTCGCAATCTCGTTTTACCTCGGAAAAAGCATCATCGTCGAAAAAAACGGAATTTGGTGGAAAAAGGGGTGCAACACGAGGACTTCCAAAAAGGTCACCCATCCTAGTACTACCCTTGTAATACCTCGCATTTTTCTGAATTTATAAATATATGTTAATGTATTTATAAAGTAATTTTATGAATTATAGAATATAAACTACATTTAATATGGCTTTAAATGTATTTTTAATTAAAAAAATATATTTATTATTTCTATTTATTTCCGAAATAAAATTAAATGAATTTATTTTTTTATTGTTTAAGTCGGGAAATTTATTGGGTCGTATTTCAAAACAATTTAAATTCAATTCTGACCCCAATCCAATTCAGTTGGTGAACCCAAGAAAGTTTTAAAGCTTTCAATTCTAATTTAAACCCAATTGCAAAGCCCAATGCAAAACCCTAAGCCTAAGCCCACTTGGGATTAGGAACCTATAAATATAGCCCTTTGCATTGATGATCCCCTCACAAATTTCATTAATTTTCTCTCTCCTCTCTTTTGCTCTCCTCTCTTTCGGTCTCCCTTGTGCCCGTCTCCCCTCACCCGTGCACCACCGAGCAGCATTGCTCGTGTGTGTCTCGTGCCCTCGATCACTCGCCTTGCACGTCCCTCGTGCCTTGCTGCCCGCGTGCTCGTGCCTCTCGCACATCACCACACTCCCTCGCCTCTCGCTCCCCCTGTCACACAGCACAGCCTTGTGCGTGCTACTGCTCTGCTTGTTGTTGTTGTGTCGTTGCTGCTTCCCCTCGACACCCACAAACACGCACACTCTCTCTTTCTCTCGCTCGGGCTTGCTACTGAGCCCAGCACCGAAGCACCCTCACCGTGCCCTACTGATGTTGCTTGTTCGACGCCACACGCACACGCAACACACGACCCTTGTGTGTGTTGTGTGTGTATTGTGTTCCGTATACTCCGTATATTTTTAGCCCTTTTTCGCCCAATCACATTCAATTCGTGATTGTACCGTGCTATAGGCCGGATTGGTATAATTCTCTTCTTTCTTGCCTATTCTAGTTAAATTCCGTATTTTAAAATTATATTACTATTATTTGAAGGAAATAATGCCCTTGGTCCAAGTATGCATTCTATGTTAAGTCTAATAAATGCGGTTCAGTATTAATTGACAAGTTAATAATTCAGTGAGATCAAGTGAGCTGAATGCCTAGCTAGAGGCCGCTTCAGTTCAAGTGGAATTAATGATATTAATCCACAGCTTACTCTTGACTGAACCCGTAGGGTCACACAAATAGTACGTAAACGGATCAAGTATCTAATGGCATTAGATACTCTATCTATGAATATTCGGAACCGACGGATCTTGGTTTCAGTGGGAGCTAAGATCGTCACAGGCAAGAAGTGAATACTCCGGAAACGATGATATTGCCGGAAACGGAAATATGGATCGTATCGGAAATATAAATATTATCCAAGTCGTAGATGTTGCCGGAAACGGAAACATGGTACGTGTCGGAAAATATTATCGGAAATGGAAATATTGCCAGAATCGGAAATATTGCCGGAAACGGAAATATTGTCAGAATCGGAAATATTACCGGAATCGGAAAATAATTCCGGAAACGGAAATATTAAATATTTGTTCGAAACGGAAATTAATTCCGGAATCGGAAATATTAAATATTGTTCGTATCGGAAATGAATTCCGGAATCGGAAAATTAATCGGAAGCGCATCGTACGAATAAGCATCGGACGAGGCCTGCCGGACGAGGCCCAGCACGAAGCCAGGCCATCGCCCAGCAAGCCAAGCGCACCGCACAAACAGCAAGGCCAGGCCCAGCAGGCTGCGCGCAGCGCGCAGCGCGCACAGCGCGCACAGCACGCGCAGCGCACAGCGCGCACAGCGCGCGCAGCACGCAGCGCGCGCGGGCGCTGAGTGGGCTGCTGCTCGCGCGCACGCATGAGGCCCATCGTGGCTGTCGTGCGTGTGTGTGCAAGTGTTTGTGTTCGTGCACGTTTCCTAAAACATGCAGAGTTCGGTTAATGATTAAATTCCTAATTCTATTTGATAAATTAATTAAATTAGAGTTCTTGTAGGATTCTAGGTTTGATTAATTTGTATCTGAATAGGATTACGATTCCCTTTCCATACCGCTATAAATATGAGGCTAGGGCTCACAATTTATAACATGAGTTTCAAAGTATTCAAAGTGAGTTTTTGAGAGAAAATTCAAACACACATCTTGCTCAAATTGCCGAAATTTTCTAGTACCTTAAGGGCGATTCTAGTTGGTCAATCTTAAGGCGGATCCGGACGTGCTGTGGACTATCTACGGAGGGACGACACTTGGAGTCCTAAAGACTTGTTCTTGTTCGGTTCGGGCGCAGCTAGGGAAGGCACGCAACAAAGAGTATGCATCTAATCTATGCTAAATGATTATGTGTAAATAATATGTTTTCCTGGGTTTATGGTTTTTTCCGCATGATTTATGAATTGTCATATGTATCATAACCTAACAGTGGTATCACGAGCCCCTTATTATTTTCATAATCTAAATTGCATGAACATGGTTAAATATTACAAATTTGCAAGAATTAAAAGGGGTGATTAATTTTCGTAATTGTTAATTAATTGCAAATTGCGTTTATTTAATTATACGTACGCAGTTTTTCGGCAGTTTCTTCGTTACTCATCCAAATCGAGTGATTTTTGTGTCAATTCCGCATGTAAAAGGCATTCTAAAATTTTGACAAAAATAGTATTTTTCTGCCGAACCCAGAATTCTCAAATTCGAAGCCGAACTATGACTTTTCGAAGGTTTTAGTTTTTCGAATGCAAAATTTCGTAAATTTAAGATGTTAAATTAAATATTTGCGATTCTTGTTGATAAATCTTGAATTTTTGATTGACCTACTGCATATGTTTAACAAGTTTGAATGCCTAGTCTTGTTAATTATGCAATCTAATTTGTAATTATGATTAATTTGTTGAAAATTAGAATAATTTAGAATTAATTTGATTTTCATAATTAATTGTAATTTAATTAGAAACCTATGATTAAAAACCACCATAAAAATTGTAAATTTACGATAAATTTTAAATTTTTATGACCTAGACTTGAATCCATATCAATCGGAAATCAATTGGATAATAAATTTTCGATTTTTCGCCCTAAAATTATGAAATTAATATTATTTATTAATTTGTCATTAATTTTAAATATAAATTTTAAATTTTATGCGATTCGTTCATAAAACTTGCACGCACGAAGCAATGGACGCTTCGTGTTACCCTTAAGGGGTGTTGTATAATGCGGGCATGCGACGACGAGCAAGGGAGCTCGTCGCCCGTGCGGCACGAATGCAATGAGCAAGGGCGTAGTGCACGAGCACAAGGCAGCAGCCCTGCCTTGTGTCGTGTGCCACGAGCAATGAACGAATGGGCATGGGCGAAGGGCGAGCCAAGGCAGTCGCGTGTGGGCAGCAAGCGAGCTGCGCCACAACGCGCGCTGCCTCGCCCAAGAGCGCGCAGCCTCGCGCGCAGCGAGCGCAAGCTCGCGTGCCACGAGCGCTGCGCCCAGCATTACTCGCGCGCACAGCGCGCGATGTCGCCCGCCCAGCGAGCGATGTCGCGCCCCAGCGAGCGATGGCTCGCGCGCACAGCGAGCGATGTCGCGCGCCCAGCTAGCGATGTCGCGCGCCCAGCGAGCGATGGCTCGCGCGCCCAGCGAGCGATGTCGCGCGCCCAGCGAGCGATGTCGCGCGCGCGCACTGCGAGCGATAGCTCGCGTGCGATGAGCGCTGGCGCGCGCAGCGAGCACCAATGCGTGCGGAGGCTTGCGATAGGGAAGCAGCAGCTATGCGACGAGCGCATGGGCTGCGCGCACATGGCCAGCAATGGCTGTGTGCGTACGGCCCATGGGCGTGCAACGCGTAGGGTATTTGCGTTACGATTAGATCGTTTTGAATGGTTAATTTAAAAATTTCAGTTCACGTAATTTTAATTAATTTTAAAATTAATAATTTGAATTATTTTCTTGGATTTTAATTTTGAATATTATAATTATAATAAATGTTATTTATTCTAATTATTCTACTAAAATTAAAATCATGAATTAATTTAAATACGACTGAAATTAAATTAAACTTTTTGGATTCAACTATAAACTTATATGAGCTTTAAATTTTAATTAAATTTGTATGTTTCCGGTTGGACTAGAAATACATTTTTATGTTTAAAATTGGTAAAGCATATGAATTTATTGGTTTAAGTGGGAGCGCCTTTTAGTCATAAACTCTTGATTAGGTCTGCAAATCCTTAAGGTTAAAACAACTTGATTAGAATTAATAAGGACTGAATAATTGGTAGATTATTGGTGCCCTTGATTAATTGCTGCAAATGTTTACGTGATGCATAATGTGTTTTACTAACCAGCTATGTGGGCCATTCATGATAATGAATGGGTGAATGGTATATATTGTATATGTACTGTTATGCAGGTTATGAAGTGACTAGTATGGCCCAAATAGGATAGAAAATATGGTCTGCGTACCATTAATTTGAATGTAATTGGTCTAAAGTACCAAAGTTATTTTTCAATTCAAATATGGTCTGCGAACCATCAAATAGTTGTAATTAGTTATAGCTTATCCTATTTGAAGAAAATGGTGCCTCCCACGGAGATTTTCAAGACGGACTTTGAAGTCAAAGCTTCAAGATGAAGTCGGGCCATACTAGATCACAAATATCTTATGCATGTTTTAAGTTATTTATTGTTTTAAATATGTCTTAAAATGCATGAGATCAAAAGCTTGATTATGTTGCATGATTAAGGATTTTAGTTCACTTAAAATCTAACCAACATAGTAAGAGCCTTAAGTTCCAAACTTAAAAATTGAGTTAAAAGGTGCCATGCCAAAATATACACTTGCTTGGATATCCTTTACATCAATCTAGTAATAGTTTTCGCTCAGCGAGGTGTTACTTATTGGTCCTAAAGGGGCAAGGTACACAAATAATTGTGAGTACATGTTAGTTTTGGTGAAACTCAACGATATAAGTAAGGAGTCCTTTTATGTCGTGGCAAATTCGATAGGTTTACCTAATAAGTTCTTAGACGTACCTATCAACCAAGAATAGTTTCTAGACTATTAGCAAAAGGCTTTTGCTTACCTAAGATGTTCTAGGATTAAGTCGACAAACTGTGCTTAGTTCTTCAATGATTTTAGGATCTTGGAATCATTTTATTCACACCTGCCGGAACACATAACTTGAATAAAATGCTTAATAAACATTGAATTATGCATGTATGCTAGAATTTAAGTTTATTAAGAGAAACTGTGAATGGTTATTTATTTGTTTATTCTTTTCAATTGTAGTTTTTTAATATGGCAAACAACAATCAAAACATCATCATGGGTTCTGAGCTTATGGTCAAGCCGAACCTGACAAATTTTCTTGAATGGGAAGCTAAGCTAGTTGAAATAGTCAAACTCAATGGACTTGAGTATGTACTGTCACATCCCATGCCAAGCTACTATGCCAGAGACATGACCCCTGAGAGATTTTACGCCTGGGATGCGGATCTCAAAAAGGTTATGAGTCTCATGCTGAACAATATCCCTGATGATTGGGCTAGAAGGTTTGTAGCCTATGAACCTTTTACGCTCATCAAGAATCTGAGGGATATCTGTCGTGGAAGTACGGAGGACAGGGACCTGAACGTCCATGAGTTGATTGAATCAATGTCTGGTCTAAAGGTTAGTTCTCCCAACAGGTGTTATAGGATGGAGGTCCAAGAAACACATGTTCAGCTCCTTCGCACTAAACAAAGGGTAGGCGTCCCACTGAGGTTCCATGTGGATCTTATGTGTTCATATTTTGATCGCCTAAATCTACTAGGAACACCAATAAGCGAAAGGATGGCAGTCTCTGTCTTGCTCAATTCACTACACAGTGGGTTTGGTCGCTTCAAGCAACTATACCTAAGTGAACCAAGAGAAGAAACAGTTGCAGAATTTATTCACCTTGTCAGAAAGGCTGAAATAGTACTGGACTGTGAAGCCAAAGATTTACTCAAGGCTAGAAAGAGACCATTCAAGAAAGGTGGAAAGTCCAAGGGCAATGCTAAATCAAAGCAGGACAAGTCCACATCAAGCTGTCTTTATTGTGATGGAATAGGCCATTACAAAAGAGAATGTCCAAAGCTAAAGGAAGATCAGAAGAACGGAACAGTCGTTCCATCTTCAGGTATTTTCGTTATAGACTGTATACTTGCTAA
The DNA here is from genome assembly GCF_020520425.1 of Spinacia oleracea. Lineage (NCBI taxonomy): Eukaryota > Viridiplantae > Streptophyta > Magnoliopsida > Caryophyllales > Amaranthaceae > Spinacia > Spinacia oleracea. The sequence continues at coordinate 59,724,780 of NC_079488.1, read as the reverse complement.
TTCAACTTCTTGGGTATTAGATACAGGTTGTGGCTCACACTTATGTTCCAATCCACAGGGACTAAGAAGAAGTAGAAAGTTAAGCAAGGGTGAAGTCGACCTACGAGTGGGAAATGGAGCACGGATTGCTGCATTAGCTGTAGGAACTTACTATTTGTCGTTGCCCTCCGGGCTAGTTTTGGAACTGGAAGAATGTTTCCATGTTCCAAGTCTTACTAAAAACATCATTTCAGTTTCTTGCTTAGATGCTAAGGGATTTTCCTTTTTTTAATAAAAGACAATAGTTGTTCGTTTTATTTTAAAGAGATGTTTTATGGATCTGCTAGATTAGTCAATGGACTTTATTTATTAGATCACGACAAACAAGTATATAACATAAATACCAAAAGGGCCAAAAAGGATGATTCAGATCTCACCTATCTGTGGCATTGTCGATTAGGCCATATAAACTTGAAACGCTTAGAAAGACTTCAAAGGGAAGGAATTCTAGAACCATTTGACTTAGAGGATTATGGTAAATGCGAATCATGTTTACTTGGCAAAATGACAAAGCAACCTTTCTCTAAAGTTGGAGAAAGAGCAAATGAACTATTGGGTTTAATCCATACAGATGTATGTGGACCAATGAGTACAAATGCTAGAGGTGGTTTCAGCTACTTTATCACTTTCACTGATGACTTCAGTAGGTATGGTTATGTCTACCTAATGAAGCATAAGTCTGAATCCTTTGACAAATTCAAGGAATTTCAGAGTGAAGTAGAGAATCAATTAGGCAAGAAGATCAAGGCACTGCGGTCTGATAGAGGCGGTGAATATCTGAGCTATGAATTTGATGATCATCTGAAAGAATGTGGAATTCTATCAGAATTGACTCCTCCTGGAACACCACAATGGAACGGTGTGTCAGAACGGAGGAACAGAACCTTGCTAGACATGGTCAGGTCAATGATGGGTCAGGCCGAACTTCCATTAGAATTTTGGGGACATGCACTAAATACAGCTGCACTCACTATAAATAGAGCTCCGTCTAAAGCTGTCGAAAAGACTCCATACGAATTATGGTTTGGAAAGCCTCCAAATGTGTCTTTTCTTAAGATTTGGGGATGTGAAGTATACGTCAAACGATTAATTTCAGACAAACTTCATCCAAAATCTGACAAATGTATCCTTGTGGGCTATCCAAAGGAAACAAAGGGGTATTACTTCTACATACATCTGAGAACAAAGTGTTTGTTGCTCGAGATGGTGTCTTTTTGGAGAAGGATCACATTTCCAAAATGACAAGTGGGAGAAAAGTAGACCTCGAAGAAATTCGAGTCGAACAACAAACTCTAGAGAATGCTCAAGATGACATTCAAGATGAAACTCAGAGATCTTTAGAAGAATCTGGTGAGAATCATGGTCAATCTAGAAATGTTACCCCGCGTAGATCGCAAAGATATAGATCTCAACCGGAAAGGTACTTAGGTATTTTGACGAACGAGAGCTATGACGTTCTATTACTTGAAAGTGATGAACCTGCGACTTACAAGCAAGCTATGACGAGCCCTAGCTCCAAGCAATGGCAAGAAGCCATGCAATCTGAATTAGACTCCATGTCTGAAAACCAAGTATGGGATTTGGTCGATTTGCCAGATGGCTACCAAGCCATTGGAAGCAAATGGGTTTTCAAACTGAAAAAGGACAAGGATGGGAAACTTGAAGTTTTCAAAGCTAGATTGGTTGCAAAAGGTTACAGGCAAGTCCACGGTGTGGATTACGATGAAACCTTTTCACCAGTTGCAATGCTAAAGTCTATTCGAATAATGTTAGCAATCGCTGCATATTACGATTACGAAATATGGCAGATGGATGTCAAAACTGCTTTCTTAAATGGCGTTTTAACAGAAACTGTGTTTATGACACAGCCAGAAGGTTTTGAGGATCCAAAGAATGCTAAAAAGGTATGCAAGCTAAAGAAGTCAATCTACGGATTGAAGCAGGCATCCAGGAGCTGGAATATACGTTTTGATGAAGCAGTCAGTGACTTTGGTTTCATCAAGAACGCGGACGAATCTTGTGTATACAAGAAGGTCAGTGGGAGCAAAATTGCTTTCCTAGTATTATATGTCGACGACATATTGCTTATCGGAAATGACATTCCTATGTTGAACTCTGTCAAGATTTGGCTTGGGAAATGTTTTTCGATGAAGGATCTAGGAGAAGCACAGTACATATTGGGCATCAAGATTTACAGAGATAGATCTAAAAAGATGATTGGACTTAGTCAAAGCATTTATATCAATAAGGTGCTTGATAGGTTCAAGATGGCGGACTCCAAGCGAGGCTACCTACCCATGTCTCATGGAATGACTCTAAGCAAGACTCAGTGCCCAAAAACACTTGATGAGCGTAGACGAATGAATGGGATTCCATATGCATCATTGATTGGTTCAATAATGTATGCTATGATATGTACACGCCCGGATGTTGCGTACGCACTCAGTGCTACGAGCAGATACCAGTCAGACCCAGGAGAGGCGCATTGGACTGCTGCCAAGAATATTCTGAAGTACCTGAAAAGGCACAAAGATGACTTCCTGGTCTATGGTGGAGATGATGAATTAATTGTTAAAGGCTATACGGACGCAAGTTTCCAAACCGACAAAGATGATTTCAGATCACAGTCTGGGTTTGTCTTCTGCCTCAACGGAGGAGCAGTAAGCTGGAAAAGTGCTAAGCAAAGCACCATTGCGGATTCTACAACTGAAGCGGAGTACATTGCTGCACATGAAGCAGCAAAGGAAGCTATATGGCTAAGGAAGTTCATAGGAGAACTTGGTGTAGTCCCCTCCATTAAAGGACCAATAGCCCTGTATTGTGATAATAACGGAGCTATTGCACAGGCAAAAGAGCCTAGACACCAACAAAGAGTCAAGCATGTACTTCGTAGATTTCACCTTCTACGAGAGTTCGTTGAAAGAAAAGAAGTCGAGATAAGCAAAATTGGAACTGATGACAACATATCAGATCCATTAACTAAACCTCTGCCGCAAGCGAAGCACAACTCGCACACTGCAGCTATGGGAATCAAGCATATTGGAGAATGGCTTTGATGTCTCTGTTTAATGTTTTAAAGTTTTAGAGTTTAAATCTTTGTAAAACATTATTAATCATTCACAATAAATGAAAAGAATTCATTTTTCCATTTAATTTGTGGTTTATTAAATGATGAGTCCCTTCAATTTGACGATATATTCAAGATAGACTGTCAGGACCAGTCCTGTGACTAAGAAATGTCTATCAAGTGAACTTGAATGTCAAAGGTTGAAAATGGTCCCTAATCGGAGTTTTCTATAAAATTGGACGCATAGAAAACGTTAGACGATTAGAATGCAAGATGACTAGTAGTTCTGTTTCTTGAACTATGTGGACATGGCAATGTCATAATCATTTGCATAGATACTTACTTTGGGAAGACTAGTATCGGACAAGACCTATGAAACTTTACTGTAAGAGATGAAAGTCTGTCATAAGTAAATTTCATTAAATTATTAGACACTAAATCCTCAATACCTGAGTGATTTGAAATTACTTGTTTGAGAACTGGTTGCTTTGACGTTGACCAACCGTCGCACCGTAAAAGGAGGCTATAAAGGCAACGCTCAGGTAATCACCTATCAAACGAAGTCTAATCTCAAGATCGCAAGATTGGGATTGTCCTCCCATAAATCGGGATGAGATGCTTAAAAGTTGTACAAGGCCACTCGGAGAGCTAGAAACTGTGAAATGCATGGCCGTGCTCGGATGAATCATAGGCTATGATTATCTGTTTATTTGATCAGTTGAACTCTGAAACCGAGGAACACCTCTGGACATAATAAGGATGACGACTCTTACCTTATGTTCAAGAGCAAGCATCGAGCGACAAAGGAATTAGGAAATGCACACTTGTCCCTAAGGACAAGTGGGAGACTGAAGGAAATAATGCCCTTGGTCCAAGTATGCATTCTATGTTAAGTCTAATAAATGCGGTTCAGTATTAATTGACAAGTTAATAATTCAGTGAGATCAAGTGAGCTGAATGCCTAGCTAGAGGCCGCTTCAGTTCAAGTGGAATTAATGATATTAATCCACAGCTTACTCTTGACTGAACCCGTAGGGTCACACAAATAGTACGTAAACGGATCAAGTATCTAATGGCATTAGATACTCTATCTATGAATATTCGGAACCGACGGATCTTGGTTTCAGTGGGAGCTAAGATCGTCACAGGCAAGAAGTGAATACTCCGGAAACGATGATATTGCCGGAAACGGAAATATGGATCGTATCGGAAATATAAATATTATCCAAGTCGTAGATGTTGCCGGAAACGGAAACATGGTACGTGTCGGAAAATATTATCGGAAATGGAAATATTGCCAGAATCGGAAATATTGCCGGAAACGGAAATATTGTCAGAATCGGAAATATTACCGGAATCGGAAAATAATTCCGGAAACGGAAATATTAAATATTTGTTCGAAACGGAAATTAATTCCGGAATCGGAAATATTAAATATTGTTCGTATCGGAAATGAATTCCGGAATCGGAAAATTAATCGGAAGCGCATCGTACGAATAAGCATCGGACGAGGCCTGCCGGACGAGGCCCAGCACGAAGCCAGGCCATCGCCCAGCAAGCCAAGCGCACCGCACAAACAGCAAGGCCAGGCCCAGCAGGCTGCGCGCAGCGCGCAGCGCGCACAGCACGCGCAGCGCGCGCAGCACGCAGCGCGCGCGGGCGCTGAGTGGGCTGCTGCTCGCGCGCACGCATGAGGCCCATCGTGGCTGTCGTGCGTGTGTGTGCAAGTGTTTGTGTTCGTGCACGTTTCCTAAAACATGCAGAGTTCGGTTAATGATTAAATTCCTAATTCTATTTGATAAATTAATTAAATTAGAGTTCTTGTAGGATTCTAGGTTTGATTAATTTGTATCTGAATAGGATTACGATTCCCTTTCCATACCGCTATAAATATGAGGCTAGGGCTCACAATTTATAACACGAGTTTCAAAGTATTCAAAGTGAGTTTTTGAGAGAAAATTCAAACACACATCTTGCTCAAATTGCCGAAATTTTCTAGTACCTTAAGGGCGATTCTAGTTGGTCAATCTTAAGGCGGATCCGGACGTGCTGTGGACTATCTACGGAGGGACGACACTTGGAGTCCTAAAGACTTGTTCTTGTTCGGTTCGGGCGCAGCTAGGGAAGGCACGCAACAAAGAGTATGCATCTAATCTATGCTAAATGATTATGTGTAAATAATATGTTTTCCTGGGTTTATGGTTTTTTCCGCATGATTTATGAATTGTCATATGTATCATAACCTAACATTATTGATTTTGATTATTAAACTGTTGGGAACGGTTATGAACACCTTATTGTGATGTTTTACGTGTTTGAATTCATGAGGATGATTTTAATTAAACGAGTTATTATTTTCATATTTGATTATTTATTAAAGCTTGGATTTTTAATGCCTAAACGTGATTTTTATGGTTAATTAAGATTAGGGTTTTAATCTTGGTATAATGGATGAGTAATTTACATAATTTAAAGTGTTTTAAATTATGGAAATCAAATCTAATTTTAAGATTTAATTCAAAGCTTTAAAGTGTTGATTTTTAATGATTTTAAAGGCAAAATATCAATATTTTCGTACTAGGACTTTAATCCTTCAAGTGAGACTATTATTTTAATTATGAGCAACTAATTTCTAATTAAATCAAAGTTTTTAAAACTCTTAAAAGTTGCTGGTAATTTAGTAAGCATGGATAATAACTAAGTTTTATTATTTTAATTATAGGAGGTGATTTCTAGCCTTGATTGTGATTCGCAGAGTGGCCCATGTACTTAGATATTCGAGGTACGTACATGCCTAGGGTGACCATCGTTTACATGAGGATTATGTGATGATTATTATTTGTGAATCATATGATTTGAAGTATTATGGGATTCATGTTTGATGTGGTGAACAAGCATGTTATGTTTTACTGTTGAATTATGAAGCCTATGTGAACAGTCATGTTGTGATCAATTATAATCACTGAATTGTGTCAAGCATGGTGTACAAGTTATATGCATGTATGAGTATTCACATGCAAGGATTATGTTTATGCTATTGTACGAGATGTCTAGCATAGTTTAAGCCAAATAGTTGTGCCGCAGTGCATTATTTATTCTACCGCCGTGTAGAATATGTTTGGGAAGTCTATGTGAATTGACTTAAGGACTATTCGTGCCCTGTGCACACCCCGCTTGTTAACTGGAAATACCGAGTTATCTCAATAGTATATTGAGAAGGAACAATGGGAATAATCTCACTTGAGTCCTATGTTTGAAATATTTTCTTATACGAACCATATTTCCTTTTCCGATAATATCTTCGACTTCGATAATATTTATATTTCCGTTGTGAACCATATTTCCATTTCCGGCAATATCTTCTTTTCCGACAAGTATTATTTCTTTGCCTTTTAATGATTTGTTTAGCTCCCATTGAAACCAACATCCATCATTTCCGCATATCCATAATTAGAGTTTTTACTGAATATAATATTCACCTAAATACTTGATCCGTTCACGTACTGTTTGAACCTACGGGTTCAGTCAAGAGTAAGTTGTGGCATTAATAATATTAATTCTAATTGAACTGAAGCGGCCTCTAGCTAGGCATTCAAATCACTTGATCTTACTGAATAATTAACTTGCTTAATTAAAACTGAACTGCATTTATTAGATTTCTCATTAAATGCATTAAATGCAAACTTGGACAAAGGGCATTACTTCTTTCAGTATGGATTGTGCAAAAGTCTCATTCATGTTAAAGTCAAGAGAAGTTATTCATTGCATGTGTGCCTTAGTACCCATGTAGAAGTAGATAAGTCATTATTTGCATGCGAGTCTTAGTACCCATGTAAAATCAAGAGAAGTTTATTTAATGAGTGTGTGTCAAGTACCCATGCGAAGTAAAAAAGTTTGAAGTCACATGTGTGTCTTTGTACCCTTATGATCTGGCATGATATTGGTGGCGGGCAAAGTCTTGGCTGCTTAGTTAGTGACTGTTTAGTAGTAGTTATTTGTTGGATAAGCACTACAGTCTCTTGGATCGTATACCTAGAGTGGACATATGGGGGAGGTTCATATGGTGCGGCCTTTTGAACATCCGTTGTGGTACATGACGTTGTTCCATGTTATATTATTTTGTGCGTTGGATCAGTTACAAAATTGTGACATAGCTAGTTTGGTAGCATGGGTAGCTCCCGTACTATCGTCCCTTTGTGGACATAGTATAAGTAAAACCTGGTTCATTGTTTAATCCAAATTCTGGAATTTCATATTCCATCAAGAAGAAGAAAAGAAGTTATCTAGCAGTGGTAAAGTCGAGGGTAAAGTCAATAGTATTGTTATTCATTCAATTGTGTATTGCATGTTGAAATGTCAAGTAGAAGTTGTTAGTGATAATTTCCGTTATCAAGTTAAGCATGTTTAGTTGCATTTTTATTTCATATATGTACTCAACTTTGCTGATTCGTGCTTTCTTGATTGTCTTGGTCATGGAATGTGCCTTAATGACCATGTGATGATCCATAATTTACATTTGTGATTATGGTGAGCAGTTCACAACTGTTCCAAGTGAAGAAGCATTCCAGTTATTCATTTTCATTCGGGTTTGAGTGTGAGTGATTTTTTTTATGCTTATAACTCTTTTATTTAATGTAATTTATTTCAAGTATTTAAAGATCTTTAAGGATTTTGAATTAATGGTTTGTGGTCCTTTAATGATTCCAAGTTTTATGGAATTTAATTCCTTATAAGACTTTGCAAAGCATTTAATTAGTACTAGTTAAGTTCCGCTGCAAAATTCTGAGAATAGCCTTAACCATTTTCATGGTGGCGGTAATGCCTTGATAATTCATTTTATTTATTAAAGAAAATAGTTTTACAAAGCAAAGAATTATTAGGGTTTTACAAAGTGATATTGCAGATCATAGCTCTGATTTGTGCTATTTTTTAGTAAGTCATACTACAAAGTGGTACAACAGAGTGCAAGTTAAGAAGCTACTTTGTAGTAAGTAGTATTTCAAAGTGGTGTCCGAGAACTATATGATAAAATATCGTATTTGAATACCACTATAGTTAAAAGTATTTTAATTAGGTAACTAATAATTTCGTATGAGGTGTTTTACCTAATATTTTAAAAAGTAAGGTTTCAAGTATTTAAGGTTATTTTAAGTGAGTAAGAATTTTAAGTAGTTAAATAATTAATAAATAACTAACTGAAGTCCAAAGGTTAGAATTTAATTTCGAAAAATAATTTCAAATTTGAGTTCAATTTTTCAGAAATTATGTTTTTTATCCTAAATTTTTTAAATTATTTTTCGGATTTAATTCGAAAATTAAGTTTAATTTCGAACTTTTGTTTATTTATTCGAATTCAGAATTAATAAGAAATTTTTTAAATTTTTTATTTTTTTTTAAAATAAAATTTAAGTTTGTGATTTTATTTTGAATTTTATTTTGAGAGAAAATGGTAGAATAAGAAGGGCATATAGAATAGAATTATATGTGCAATAGTAGCTAGTTAATTCTAGCATAAGAAGTTAACTGTTTTATGTGCACGTGTTAAATGTGTAAGTGTTGCATTTAATTGTGCATAAGAGAAATGTTTTGAATCCACCAACCTTATTGTTTTATTGAAATTTTGTTTGCGGAAAGGGAATCGTTAGTAAGACTTTTAAGTTGTTTCTTTCGGGAGTAAGATGTTGCCTTCAAAACTTTCCAACCCAGGATCTCTTGAGAAGCTTGTTGAAGAAACCTCTCACCTCTAAGTGAATAAAATGGAGTTCGGTTGCGAGTATTTTTGCTAAGATTCATAATTAACCCCACCTAATGAGAGAGGATGTTAAAGTATCCACCATTGTGCATTGTCTACCCCATAAGAGGCCATTCCTAAAGTTAAAGGATGGAGTCAATGATATGTATAATGAAGATGGAACACCAAATTTGGTGAATTATGGTACTTGGGATGGTAGATGGAGGTACGATTCAGAGATCATGACTTCTATCATAGAGGTAGCAGAAAAGAGCTACGAAGATGCTATGCTTCTTGCGGGTCATGCATGGGATGCAGTTCTGTGGGAGAAATTAGGTTTTGGTGTTGGTGAGGGAGTAGTAGGAGATGATGAGATTGATGATAATGAAGATTTTGGGGTTGAGGTTGAGAACCTAAACCCAGTAGTTCGTGAACCTACTATTGAGATATCTAGTGGTTCGGAAGTTGAACCGGAAGTTAATTTTGAAGTGTCTGGTGTGCGTGAACACGATGAAGACATGGATGAAGATTCAGATCAGGAGGAAGAGTTCGATGATCTTGAAGATCTAGACTTCACCCCACAAGCATATAATGAGAGGATTGGTAGGCGTGATGCCAGTAGTATTTGAGTTTGTAATAGTTTATTTTATTTATGTGTTTCAAAGAATAAGTAGCCAAGGTACAATAGCTTAAAGTTTGCAAGTAATAATAATAGTTGAGTTATTCTTTTCCAGGATGTACTAAACCTTCAAGGAGTTTGCAATAAAAGTTAAAGTATTCATTATTCATTGGAATTCCATCATACTCTAAGTTTTAACTAGCACGCAAAGGGATTAATTTTTTTTTTCTTCTATTGTTTGCATTTACTCAAAGTGAATTGTGGTTCAATTTAATTGCTACAAAAATAGCAAGTGATTTGAATTCATAAAGGGAATGAGGGAAGATCTAGACCCTCATGACCAATATGGTTCAAAATTTTCTTCCTTGTGTGCATTTATGTGGTTATGTGAGTTTGAATTGTAAGTAGTGTGTCCATTCAAACCCAAGCCTAATAGTCAGTATTTTATTTTTCCTTTAGAAGAAGGATGGCAGGAAATCAAGCCATAGAAGAGGTACTAAGGAAGTTGTCCTTAGTGACCCAGTAGTTAGCCCAAGTCAAGGGGAACCCCAATAGAGATCCAGCTGGGGAGATGTTTAAGAAAAAAGCTCAAAGCAAGCCACCTCTATACCAAGGAGATTCTAACCTTACCATTCTAGGGAACTGGCTAAGGTAATTTGATAAGATGTACAATGATGTAAGTTGTCTAGAAGAGTTGAAGGTAAACAATGTTGTGTTTTACGTAAGAGATGAAGCTAACCTTTGGTGGCAACACATTGAAGATAGAGTTATAGTACTCCCGCGTTTTGGATGGGATTTGTTTAAGAAGTCACTTAGGGACAAGTTTACCCTTCGTTCCTTAAGAAGATTAAATCTTAAGAGTTTATTGAGTTGAAGATGGGAAGTATGACCATTAGTGAGTACTACTCTAAGTTCATCGAGCTGTCTAGGTTCGCACCTGAAATAGTGGCCATAGAAGAGTTGAAAGCGGATCATTTTGAGCATGGGTTGACCATGGATCTGTAGTTGGGATTTTCCGGAGAGACCTTCACATCTCTAGATAGTAATTATGGTAGGGCATCCCATTTGTATCGTCTGCAAGTAAGAAAAGCTGAAGAAGGATATTGGGAACCATGGAAATGGGGGAAGCCAACGTAACCATGGGAACTTTAAGAAGCATAAGAACAACAACTTCCACCAGCGAGGTAAACAAAAATTCAATGGAAGTATTTACAAATATCAGGCCAGAAAGGGCATGGTTGAAAGGGTTTACCATTGCAAAAGATGTCCCAAGAATCACCCTGGAAAAGACTATGATGGTAACCTCGTAGAATTCCTTAATTGTGGAAATTGGGCCATAGGGCTTATAAGTGTTATGCTAAGGACTCATCTAAGCAACCCCAGAATGAGAACTTTAAAAAAACGTTTGGGAATGGTTTAGGAAATGACAACTAAAACAGGGATACCAGAATGGGAAGCTAAATGGGAACCAACAACAGAGTGGGGCCAATAGGAACACCAATGTCAATGGAAGTAGCTATGGGAATGCAAATGGCCATAATTACAGGAATAACAAGGAAAGTGCACCAGGGAAGCTCAATGTAATCAGCAAGAAACATGCAGACGTATCTTCAGAAGTTATTGCACGTGCTTTTCCTATTAACTCGAGTCCAATTAAAGTTTTATTTGATTCAGGTACAACATATTCATTTATTTCTCGTTCTGTATTAGGAAAGTTAGAGTTAAGTGTCCCAGAAGTAGTAGACATCCCTATAGTAATTTCAACGGGAGATGTAGTTAAATGTACTAAGATTCACAAGGATATTCCTATCACTATAGAAATGACGGTGTTTCCGTCAAGCCTTATTGAGTTAGAAATAGAAGATCTTGGTGTTATCTTAGGAATGGATTCGTTGAGTCGTTACAAGGAAAATATAGGTTGTGAGAAACAAAATTTTTACTTGCGAAGTCCCTTAGGCAAGGTGATTTCGTATCGTCGTTTAGAGAAGCCACAAAGTGTTGGCATTATTTTCTACATTGAAGCTAGTGTCGTTAATCGAGAAGGGTTGTCCAATGTACCTATGTAGTGTGAGAGACCTAGCAAACGAGAAAAATTAAGGCTAGAAGATATCCAAGCAGTGAGTGAGTTCCTTGATGTATTTACACAAGAGATTCCGGGTATACCACCCAATAGACCAATCGACATTACAGTTGACCTAGGCCCCGGAACAACACCAATCTCCAAAGCGCCTTATCGCATGGCACCTGCAGAAATGAGTGAGTTAAAAGCTCAGCTAGAGGTTTTTCTTGAGAAAGGATACATCAAACCTAGTGCATCATCATGGGGAGCACAAGTTTTGTTTGTCAAGAAGAACGATGGTAGTATGCCGTTGTGCATAAATTATAGAGAGCAAAACAAGTTTACAATTAAGAATACTTAACCTTTTCCTATGATAGATGATTTGTTCGACATTTGAATGGGGTAGGTATCTTTTCAAAGATTTTTTTAAGGGCCGGATATCATCAATTGAGGATTGCGGAAACATACCAAAGACTACATTTAGGACTCAATATGGTCATAATGAATTCACAGTATGCCTTTTGGCCGGTCTTACTAACGCACAAGCAATATTCATGGACTTGATAAATCATGTTTTGCACGCATTTTTGGACAAGTTCGCCGTGGTTTTCATTGATGATATTCTCGTGTATTCGAAGGATGAAGAAAAGCATGTCGGACACCTAAGGTCAGTGTTGACTATCTTAAGGGAGAATGTATTTTATGCCAAGTTATCCAAGTGCGAGTTTTTGTTGGAGAAAGTCGCATTCTTAGGACACTTCGTGTCTAAGAAAGGTGTTGAAGTATATCCAACAAAGATTAAAGAAGATAGTGAATGGCCTAAACCCTAGAGTGTGTCAGATATTCGGAGTTTCTTAGGCATAGCAGGTTATTATAGGAGGTTTGTAAAGGATTTCTCGAGAATAGCTAAGCCCATGACTTCATTGATGAAGAAATAATCTAAGTTCATCTAAAGTGACAAGTGCGAAGAGGCATTTCAGATTCTGAAAACTAGTTTGACTTTTGCGCCAGTGTTAATTTTACCAAATGGAAGTGATTGTTACGTTATGTATAGTGATGCATCGAAGAATGGATTGGCTTGTGTTTTGATGTGAATCGGGAAGGTGATTGTGTATGCGTCTTATCAGTTGAAGCCATATGAAGAAGTACGTTTCTCTATCCATGACCTAGAACTAGCTGCAATTATCTTTGGTTTTGAAGATATGGAGGCCTTACTTGTGTGGTGTGAAGGGTAAGATCTACGCGGATCGCAAGAGTTTGAAGTATATCTTTACGCAAAAGGAATTGAATATGCGTCAAAGAAGGTGGTTGGAGTTGATAAAAGACTACGATTTAGACATCCAGTACCATGAAGGAAAGGAAAATGTAGTTGCAGATGCTCTAAGTATAAAATCAAGCCATGGAGTAAACTCTCTAGTAGTACCAGACCAGTTGTGTAAGGATATGGAAAGGCTAAGCCTAGAGCGTATAGAAGGCAAAGAGTTGGAGAATATGTTTAGTGTTCTGACTATTCAACCAACAATCTGTGATGAGATTAAGGAAAACCAGGTAAGAGATGTTGAGTTGGATGAAATCAAAGATAAGGTTTCACATGGACAAGTATTAGAATTCAAGATCCACGAGGATGGTGGATTGAGATATAAAGGAAGGTGGAGTGTACCACAAAGTGCGAGGAATTAAAGCATAAGGTTATGGAATAAGGGCACAATACACCATATTTAGTTCAACCAGGAGGTGATAAGTTGTATAAGGATCTTAACAAGGTATATCGGTGGCCTGGAATAAAGAACGAAGTTTCTGAATTCGTTTCACGATGTTTGACTTGCCAGAAAGTCAAAATAGAGCATAGAGGCCTCAAGGAAAAGTTCAACCACTAGAAATTCCATGATGGAAATGGGATTGTAATTCTATGGATTTTGTCACATGTTTTCCGCGATCAAAAGCAGGAAATGATACCATATGGGTAGTAGTAGAGAGATTCACCAAGTCAGCAGTGTTTGTCTGTATGAAAGAGACTTGGAAAATGGAACAGTTAGCCAAAGCATACATCAAGTATGTTGTGAGACTTCATGGAGTTCTAAAGGACATTGTTTCAGATAGAGATTCTAGATTTCTTTTGAAACTTTTGAAAAGCGTTCAAGAGAACTTTGGTACTATATCAAAGATGAGTACGACATTCCATCCAGAGACAGATGGAAAACCAGAGAGAACTGTTCAGAAAATCAAAGACATGCTTCAAGCATGTGTCATTGATTTCCAAGGAGCTTTGGAAGAAAGCTTAAACTTGATAGAGTTCTCAGACAATAATAGTTATCATGCCAGTATTGGAATGACACCATTTAAAGCCTTGTATGATCCACCCATTTAACTCACAAACAGTCAGCTTTAGAAGCTATATTCCAGACAAACTTCGTCATACAAGAAACATTTTAGTTAAACACATTATAAACTCCAAGCCCCCCAGCTGACTTGGGTTTGCAAATAAAATCCCAAGACACCAAGGGGACATTAACTCTATCAGCTTTGCCTTCCCAAAGAAATTGTCTACATATAACAACCATCCTCTGGAGAATGCTTTTAGGTAGAAAAGAAATACTAGCCCACTACGAATGCATAGACAAAAGGACTGAACAAATTAATTTTACTTGTCTTGCATAAGTTAAGTTCCCGATGCCCCAAGTTTTGATCTTGGTACAAACTTTTTCAATAAAAGTTTCACAGTCAATAAGCTTTAACTTCCTAGAAGAGACTGGCACACCTAGGTATTTAAACGAGAGCTTACCCAGGATGAATTTAGACATGCTTACCATTTTTGCAAGGTCATGATGGCAACCATTAGAAGAATAGATGGAAGACTTGCCAAAATTAGCTTGCAAACTAGAAGAAGAAGAGAAGGTAAAAAACACCCTTAACAATAAGGAGCCAGATTGTGGATCACCTTCACAGAACAAGAGTAGATCGCCAGTAAAACAAAGATGATTCATCTTCAAATTAGCACATTTGTGATGAAAGGAGAACTCTAATTTCTCTCCAACATATTCATCAATCGTGACAAATACTCCTTGTAAATCACAAAGAGAAAAGGGGACAAGGGGTCTACCTACAGTAGACCTTTCTTTCCCGGGAAATAATCATGAAGTGCCCCATTCAGAGAGACAAAATAACTAGGAGAAGTAACAATTTCCATAATCCAGTCAATCCTAGCTTTAGGAAAGTTCAGAGCATACAACATTTTAGCTAAAAAAGGCCATAAGACAGAGACATAAGCCTTTTTTATATCAATTTTAATGATACAATTAGGAGACCCAAACTTCCTGCCATAATGCCAAACAATGTCTTGACACAAAAAAAATTATAAAGAATTTTCTTACCAGCAACAAAGGCTCCCGGATTAGGAGAAATAATGTTGGGTAACACTAACTTCAACCTATCACAAATAAGTTTTGAAATGATTATAAGGATGACAGAGCAACATGAAATTGGCTTATATTCAGTGACTGAAATGGGATGAGAAACCTTAGGTACGAGAGTAATTGACGTAACATTGACCTCCTTGAGAAGCTTACTTGTTCGAAAAAGAGGTTTTAATCCCTGCACACACTTCTGGACCCACAATATCCCATCAATATTTGAAGAACTGAATAGTATACCCATCAGGCCTAAGGACCTTATCACCATCAATACAGAACATGACCTTCTTAATATTTGCATCAGAAAAGACGGAGAAGAGAACAAAATGCATAGAGTTAGAAACTTGGGACCATGATTAACAACATAATCCTTCACAGGCTTCCTGTTAGCATCATACATGCCCAATAATGATTTATAATAATACAAAAATGCATTGCTACCCCCTCGGGGCTTTGAGACACGACCCCTTGACAATCAATTACAGAATATATACTATTTTGGCTTCTTCTCATCCTGACGCTCTGATGAAAAAAGGAAGTATTAGAATCACCATCTCGTAACTAGTGACGTTTACTCTTCTGTTTAAGAAAACTAATATACACTTTATTTGTGGCCATGTACTTCTCAGCAACAACTTTTTCTCGAGAGGCAAGCAACTTGTCAAAAGGAGTTATATGTGTAGACACCTACTCTTGTCCCCATTCCCGCAAGGGAAAAGTTCGATGATGAAAGCATAAAAACTCCACTTGACAACGCATCTCCTATAAAATAAACGAATCTCAATTCCCCTTTTCATTTCACCCGAAACCAGCTATTTATGGAAACCTGCTAAAAATAGTAATTGCCGTAAAAGGTAGCTTCTAAAAGTGGCAAATCATAAAAGATAGAAACCTGTCAGAATTAGGTGTTGCACTCCAACGTAAATCCTAAATGAGATAGAAAGCTGCGAGAATCCTATTCCTAATATGATTCGGAAATAAGAGTTACGTATTAATCGAAATCCTAACGAGCCTAGAGTTCGTAACGGGCCCAGACGCATTCCGTCACAAAATTGATACGCGCTAAAAGACTCGAATTAATCTCAAACTCTACGGATTTCAGGAATCCGAATCTGACAAAGAATTCGGCCCAGACATCACTTTCAACGCCCAGAGTTGGGCGTCGAAATCTTTGACGCCCAGCCCTGGGCGCTGAAATTACATGGATCTCTATTTTCAACGCCTAGCCCTGGGCGCCGAAATCTTTGACGCCCAGAGCTGGGCGCCGAAATTACCTGGGACGTGTTTTTTCCTAATTCTTTATGGATTAAAACTCTGCAATTCTATCTTTCCACGATAAATAGGCCCCTATTCGACGTGAAACAACACACAACAACACATAATATATTCTGAGTATTGACTCTAAACCCCTTAGCCTAAGCCTCTCGCTGCGAAACTGTTCACGCGTTCTGTCGCAATCGATCCATAAATCGAACAGAACGTATCCTGTCCCATGATCGAGATTCGTTAAATAAAAAGGAGAAATAGCAAAGTCAAAGTGGTTAGTTTTCTGAGAACCGTGACGCACCTCTCAAGGGTTCGTCGTAATGTGTCCCTTTTCAATGATTTAACTGCTTTCCTCGCCCTTTTTATGAACTGTTAAACTAACCTAATCTGATTGTTCTATCACGCCTAACAAATATAATATTTTTGGGAAATCGGATTATCATGCTAGGTCCCTCAATGCTATTTAAATCAGATAATCACGATCGAATTAGTATTATATGTTGCATATTGCTAAAATCAACTCAGATTAGTTTAATAGTTAACGCATGTCCCTTCAATTATTTATGCTGAGCTAGTAAGGATATCCTGCCTCTGGAGTTATCGACGAGGGAATTACTCCCCTCGGTAGTTACAGTCCCCCGAACCCTCAATCTCTACCTTGCGGGTGTATATTGAGAGATTCCCACACCAGGGATCACAAGGGAACCTATGGCCGTCGTGGTCAAACATAATTGCACTCCCTTTATGTCACGATAACCGGGTTTTGTCAGTTTTTCTCATTGTCGTTAAAAACTGAATGACGACTCCTATATTACTAGTCAATTGGGTGTATATTCACAGGAAATCCAATTACACTTGATTGAATAAAAATAATCGTCACACCCACGAGGGACAAGGTCACGCATTAGCCTCGCGCTTTTTCGACCCCCTCACAGTGGCGACTCCGCTGGGGATAGTGAAGGAAATACTCGTGCTTGTAGGTAATCAAAATAGCCGAAGGGTGAAACGATCCTACCCCGCGTTATTTCCCCATCAAGTTGGGACGACCTGAAAATCAGCATATTAATATGAACGGGCAGAACATCATAACGAATCTCGGCTCCCTCGGGAGTTGGGACTAAGGATACCTTTTTTCGCCAATAGGGGGGTGCATACGCCGCGCATGTTTCCCACTCGGTACTTGTGCAGGTAGTACACCTATCCCGAACCCAATCGCTCGCCCATTAGGTCCCTCTCGCCTGCATGCCCCCTTGGCTTGCACTTGCGGGTTGGCCTCTTGAGCGAAATTCGTCTGTTGAAGACACTACCTCGACCGGGGCATGTGTTGGATCTACGATAGAAGCGGTACCAAGCCAGGCGCAGATAAACTACCCATAGAAGCCTATCATAAACTACATGGCATATTTAATTTTCGAATCCATGTTTGTAATGTAGTTATGTGTAGCAAAATATGTGATTGTGTGTGACAAACTATCCTAGAAAACCAACGACCTCAAAAAACTGCCCAAACATTCATAGACGAATTTGCCAAAGAGTTATACCGAAACACGTGTTCCGCAAACCCGAATGATCGCCACAAAATAAGCGACGCTCGGGATGGCCCGTAACGAATCCCACAAACGCTGCACAACGCGTAAAGGACGTTATTAGGCAAGCACGCAAAATTAAGTCGCATAAAACAAAAGAATATACGCGAACAGAAAACGAGTACCAGTCAGGGACGCATTTTCAGCGCCCCTGGCTGGGCGCCAATATTTCTCACGCCCACTGCTGGGCGCTGAAGTTGCTGCCTGGCCTTTTGGTCAGGCACAGCAGCCTCGGTGCCCGCGCATAAAAAAATATATGTAGCAAAAAAAAAATAAACTTTTCGAAAAAATTGCTGCGAGGGCGTATGAATAGGCACGTACTCGATTCTAAAAGCGACTAAAAAAATAAAAATAAATAACTCTTTGTGTCGTTGTTAGGCCTCCTACGACGACAATGCTCGGCACCAAAAACCGAACACGCTAATGACCTTGAATGTCACATGGGCAAAGTATTCAAAAAATAATGTTCGAATAGAGTCTTCAAGGAAAAAATGTTCAAATAAAAAATAAATAAATCCGAGTCTGGACTAGGCTATGCCAAAGTACAATCTAAATCCTAAGTCTTAGTTGTCTTATCCATAGAATCGGTCCTAATACTTGGTGTCGTTCTGCAAACTAAAAGGTTAAACCATATTGAGTCTCCCTTCCTAACATTTAAATCAATAAGCACCCATATGTAATTGTCATCCCTTACTAAGAGTCTACGGCCTCAATACTCTCTCTCACCAATAAAAAGAATATGTTATAGTATTTGCGAAATGGAAACGGTCACATTCTGAAAATCATTCCCCCATAGTCGCACAACCCCTAAAGTGAACCTGAGGTGTCAATACCATTGGCAAGGAAAATTAATGGCCTCAAGGCTTATAATCACATTGGGTCACGACTATCATAGTCCTCTCGAGTCACTCACTCCTTGAAATACTATTAAGTACGGACTAAAAGATTTTCCATGAATGCAACATGACCAACCATGAAAATACCCAAATCGGCATACCAATAGGGCTACCATTGGGGTAAGGCAATACACACTAAGAGAGAAGCCGCACTAATGATTCTAGTCTTGCAAAAATAAAAATTCGATCTCCCCAATTAACTACCTTGCCAACATTAAGTAAAATGGCGCATGACAAATGAACACCCAAGAGTTAAAATCTAAAGCGTCAACCAACGAAAGTTATGGTCCAATTAGCCTAAGTCTGAGAGTCGCTTGGTCAAGTATTATAGGCTTGCGCCACGCCATTATTTTGAGTCTAGGCCACCTCCTTGTATTCATACACGGGTTATAATCAGAAAGATTAATGAAAATTTGAGTCTAAATCACAACTTCCAACTAAATCCCAGAAACTGGAATCTGAAAAGAAGCAAAAATTATCTTCGATGTAATTCTTTCGTTAAATTTCAATAAGGTAAAAATAACATTTTGAATCTACGCTATTTGCACATTTTAAGAAACGACTAAATACGCTTGCAAAGTAATACAATTTAAAGGTCCACCCTAGGCCTACTAAAATTAAAGCTCCACTATAGGCCTACCAAAATTAAAGGTCCACTATAGGCCTACCAAACGAGGCTCATTCAGTCTCGCCTCGTGACTCAAAGACCACAACCATCTACCTTTTAGCCTAAATAAAAAGGGGGGAAAACCCGAGCGAAAAAGAAAAATAATAGAAAGAGAAAAGGGAGAGCGAAAAGAGCAAACCATGAAATATTAAAAAGAAAGAGAAAAGGGAAAAGAGCGAGCCATGAAATACTTAGCCCGTACCTCCCAAAGTGCGGAATTTACCCAAGTAAACGAAGGAAAAGAATTGAGTCAACCAATCCAAATCATAAAATTCTGCAATGTCTACCCTTTCCAATCCTTATGCTCTTAGACGCCTTCGCTCTGGGGTCCCTGTTCAGCTCATTTAGCCTATCCATGTTCTCATTGCCATAACCCAAGAAACCATTACCTCAACTCTTGTTTTTGAACTTGTTATCAGCCGCAAACCACGCACGGCCATTGACACGTGCGTCATGCCCATCATTTCCAAAGTCCAAACCTGCTCTTACACCACCATTAGCATAATGACTATATAACTTGTTTGGATACGTCCTGTTGATATACCCTTGAGCCGTCCCCATGCTACTCATTGGCCTTGGTTGATGTAATCCTCATGCTCGACTAATACCTATACAACTTATCCTATCTCATTCAACCCATCTTTCAAGCCGTCTTGAGTCACAAATAAAAAAGAGACAAATGAAGAGTACATTCTACGCTCAACGTAAAAATAAAAAATGTGAATAATAAAAAAGAAACTTTGCAAAGCGCCTCTAAAGTTAGTCTAAAAAGAAAAGAAGCATTTAGCGCACCAAAAAGATCCGCCCAGAAATAATTTTCAGCGCCCACAGCTGGGCGCCGAAATCTTTAACGCCCCAGCCTGGGCGCTGATTCTCTCTGCTCGCCAAATATTGTCCAGAAGTGCTCATTATTTTATCCGCACGTACACGGAAAAATAACGAACACTTGGGGGGGTACAACACGTATTCAGACATACGTACCACCAAAAAAAACACATGTACCAGACATACGTACCACCAAAAAAAACACATGTACCTCAAAAAATATATAAAACAAATTTTTGGCTTACGGCAAGGCAGCAGATTAAAATAATAATAAACTTCACTTATTCTACCATTTCAAATAATATGTTTCCACCTCGGAACGTACTTGTTTAAAATCGGCATTCTAAGAAACCATTTTCTAGGCTAAGAACTACGCAAGACCTGATTCCAAATTAAAATTATTTAAAGCGGATACGTAGGCAATCCATGATTCGGTCCAACCAATTTGCAAAAATATTAAAAGCCTATAGAATAACAAGAATAAAGAATAGAAGTCCCTTATTGAAATTTAATTACTTGCAATCCAAGTCGAAAGAAAAATTTAAGTCAAAGCAAGAATCCAAGTCATCAAAATGCCAAAATTAATGAGCACACATCGAAAAATAATAATGGCACTTACCCTTGCCAGAAGGAGCACTCAAACTCCTAGGCACTTAGCCAAGACTCAAAAGACAGCTTTGCCTCAATTAAGTGGGGGCTAGCGCAAGCGTCCATGACCTCTAAAGTACTCGACTTGACCCTCCCTAAAGCGAACTAACTCACTTAAAAACCTTCTTTCACCACTAGACATAGTCGTTCGCTTAAAGACCTTCTTTCACCACTAAGACACAGTCATAATCGCCAACAAGTAATAAGGGCAGTAAGCTTGCAATAAAGAGGATTGTTCTACGGCGTCGCCCCATCGTTCCTTCGAGCTCAGGGCACCCGTTCATGGTAACTCAAATGCTCGTGAATCCCCTTTGAAAAAAAATCAGACATTGTCAATAGGACTTGGCACTTAACCAAGGCTCACCCTACTCAGATATATGACACGGGCATCTAAAATAAAAATCTGAAAACATAACTAATGGGAAGACATAACAGTAACTGGGGGCTAAAAATTGAAATGAAAGAGATAGGGAAGGAACTAAGTATACCTCGACCTTTTATACAGACATACACCAAGTAAATCTAAGTCAATTTGAAAACGGTTTATATTCTCGCAATTTTGGAAAAGATGGCCCTAAAAGCCTAAAGCATATGCCAAACGGGCACAAGTATGTCTTGACACCTGCACCCTGGCTTCCAGCAAATCCTTAGACAGCATTCCAAAAATCGTAACAGTATTTTGATTCACTCATGTAATCTTGTACGAACCCTTCTATAAGTCAAACTTACTTAGGACACCTCGGATTGTACACAAGTAGGACTCGGATTTTAAATAATTTTCAAATGAATTTCAAAGACTTCTTCGAACATAATAAAGTGTCGTTGGTTTAAGCTAAGTATGCGTCCATCTCAACGTTGCAAGTGAGTCAAAAGATTTTTAAATATGATTATGGGTAAAGAAAGACACCTAGCTTTTAGTCAAGGCACACTTCAACATGTGACTACCTTGACCATGGCAATGTCGCACAATACGACATTTACAAGAGAAGAAGCAAAACCACTACTCGAACAGACCTCGCACTAAACGAGTCTGGTTCAAACTATTCATGATCCGTGTCACCATGAATGCATAAAAATGTATGCAAAGCATTATCGCACCAAGCCAATCCCGTAGCTACAATTGGAGGCTTGAGAAAAACACTCTAAAAATGCTCGAAATGACGATTTTATCGCAAATTCTCGACGCTAATGCTATACATACATCATAGGGGCACAATCCTAAGCTTTAATCATGTAAAACAAACCTTAGAATGGCTGCAACCCCTCCCAAATTCTAAGCATTACTTAGAGTATATAAAGTCGCCCCACTAACAAGGGTAACTGAAAATCGCGAGTCACCAAAACTCCGATCAAACCACTGCACATAACACTCGCCCTATAAAGCGCCCGTTACACAGTCTACATCGTTCCAAAGCAAAAGCGAAAGAAAAAAAAGAGAATAAAAAAAAACTGTCAAAATTCTGCCCAGAAATCATTTTCATCGCCCAGAGTTGGGCGCCGATATCTTTAACGCCCCAGCCTGGGCGCTGAATCTTTCTGCTAGCCGAGTTTTGCCCAGATACAAAAATAAGAAAGAAACACCTATGAATCATCGCATCGAACGAAGTAAGAAGCCGTGCAAACCCACGCAGAAGGTGCTACACTTGTTCGAGCACCTGAACGATTCAGCACGATGAAGTACTCCAAATAATGATATCCTAACACTTGGAGGAATGTTCTAAGACACGCCGTTAGGCCACACAAGCCTGCGTTGCACCATAATCCCATAGTACAAGTCTAAAAAAGGGTAAGGCACATTGCACTAATGCAAGCACGACCAAGAGTAAGAGGCAGAGACTACTTATCGTCCAAATGCAAGCCACACGACTTCTACATTAAGGATTAAAGGTAGCAAAACATTACCTACCACGGAGGGATAGCTCGTACCTACACGAGCGAAACCCCAAGGCATCTTTCTCGAAAGAACCTACAAGATCGTACGCCAAAAGGAAGCATCCCAACATGCATACATGGGGGCTCCAAGCTACGAAACAACCATAACAAAATAAAAAATCTCGAAGCAAATGTTTGAACCATCGAAAAGGCACGATGTTTGAGCCCACTTCATGAATGGGCCTGACCCCTATCAAGCTTCTAAGCAAACTATTCAAAATCAGTCATTGTTCAAAAAAAAATAATTCAAGCAAACTGATTAATGGACCGCAAACAACGGCCATTCTATGAACGCTCGTTCGCACATACATATCATCATTCTAAGTATCGAACATTCACGAACACGTTCAAAAAATATAAGAGCGATCAAAGTCTTACACCTCAAGGTATGTTCCTCGGGCCATATAGACTCGCCCGACTATTGCAATAACTGCACGCCTTAAGAGCAACAGTTCCTTAAAATAATCGCCCCGAAGCGACAAGCACCGTAGTCCACCAATCGGCTACGGCTTCTCAAAGAAAATCATCACGTTCTAAAAACAAAGAAAAAACAAAAGAAAAGAGAATACATAGAACTTCCAAGTGAAATAAACGAATGAACAAGAGGCCAACTGTGTCATCAAAAGACCAGCCCAAACAACACTTTCAACGCCCAGGCCTGGGCCTGGGCGCCGAAAATGAATCCAGGCTCAAAAGGCCCTAACTTCTATTGGGCCCTGCCATATTCATTCGGCTTGAAAATTGCCGATTTCTTCACTGAAAGTCGCACCTCACGGCTTTGTTAAAAATAGCATACTACTATAGGAGGTCGCTTGCACATACGAGCGTGACCCCAAACATGATTACAAGATGCAAAAACAACCGACGAGCCCCAACGCTTGGGGGCTCGCAAAAAAGGGGACTCCAACAAGGAGCGCGCAATCAAAATCACATTCCCAGACTGCACCACGCACCATATCATGTTTGGATATCTCAAAAAATATATTAAACAAAAATATACACAGTGTGGACCCACTTACAGGACACATCTAATCAGGAAATATTACGACCCACCAACAGGTTGTAATCACCAAAAGCTCTTCTACATATGCAAAATAAGAAATTCAAAATGGGCTCGCCCACCCTCAGCGGACAGGCTCGCCATCTTCAGCCGGCGGGGTCTACGTCACAAACCGCGTAGGTCCTTATTTTCAAAAACATCAAACAGATTCGTCCACTTCTATCGGACGGGGGGTCCACCCTCAGCAGACAGGCTCGCCCACCTTCAGCGGGCGGGGTCTGCGTCACTAACAGCGCAGGTCCTTAGTCGCTGCAGCGATAACTTTGATTGGTTTTCCCTTTTTCCAAAAATTAAAGGATTGGTTTGTTGGATTTTCCTTCGTTTTACGTCCTATAAAAACAAGGGGGTTTTCTCGTTTAGCTAGCCCTGAAAATGAGAATCTTTAAAAACGTTTTACCTCGTGATTGGGCTTGGCCAGGCCCAATTACACTTTACAGCTTTAATTTTGAAAACATCTGTAGTTACTCCCAATGACAAAGTGAGGGAGTTTCTACGCATCTTTAGATCCTTCCAATGACAAAGTGAGGAAGTTTCTATACTATCAGTTGACAAATCCCAATGACACGTGAGGGATATGTCGACACTTCAAGTGATGACCCTTAAGTCAAACGTTATCACTCGGGGGCTCGTGAGACCCTCGCAAAACAGGCCACATACACCATGGCTTGTGTGACGCACTCCGTCTAATACTTTGACCATCGTCTTACTCCAAGACTCAGTCAAAGTGGGGGCTAACTGTAGACACCTACTCTTGTCCCCATTCCCGCAAGAGAAAGGTTCGATGATGAAAGCATAAAAACTCCACTTGACAACGCATCTCCTATAAAATAAACGTATCTCAATTCCCCTTTTCATTTCACCCGAAACCAGCTATTTATGGAAACCTGCTAAAAATAGTAATTGCCGTAAAAGGTAGCTTCTAAAAGTGGCAAATCATAAAAGATAGAAACCTGTCAGAATTAGGTGTTGCACTCCAACGTAAATCCTAAATGAGATAGAAAACTGCGAGAATCCTATTCCTAATATGATTCGGAAATAAGAGTTACGTATTAATCGAAATCCTAACGAGCCTAGAGTTCGTAACGGGCCCAGACGCATTCCGTCACAAAATTGATACGCGCTAAAAGACTCGAATTAATCTCAAACTCTACGGATTTCAGGAATCCGAATCTGACAAAGAATTCGGCCCAGACATCACTTTCAACGCCCAGAGCTGGGCGCCGAAATCTTTGACGCCCAGCCCTGGGCGCTGAAATTACATGGATCTCTATTTTCAACGCCCAGCCCTGGGCGCCGAAATCTTTGACGCCCAGAGCTGGGCGCCGAAATTACCTGGGACGTGTTTTTTCCTAACTCTTTATGGATTAGAACTCTGCAATTCTATCTTTCCACGAACTCTTCCCTATAAATAGGCCCCTAGTTTCGACGTGAAACAACACACAACAACACATAATATATTCTGAGTATTGACTCTAAACCCCTTAGCCTAAGCCTCTCGCTGCGAAACTGTTCACGCGTTCTGTCGCAATCGATCCATAAATCGAACAGAACGTATCCTGTCCCATGATCGAGATTCGTTAAATAAAAAGGAGAAATAGCAAAGTCAAAGTGGTTAGTTTTCTGAGAACCGTGACGCACCTCTCAAGGGTGGGTCGTAATGTGTCCCTTTTCAATGATTTAACTGCTTTCCTCGCCCTTTTTATGAACTGTTAAACTAACCTAATCTGATTGTTCTATCACGCCTAACAAATATAATATTTTTTGGAAATCGGATTATCATGCTAGGTCCCTCAATGCTATTTAAATCAGATAATCACGATCGAATTAGTATTATATGTTGCATATTGCTAAAATCAACTCAGATTAGTTTAATAGTTAACGCATGTCCCTTCAATTATTTATGCTGAGCTAGTAAGGATATTCTGCCTCTGGAGTTATCGACGAGCGAATTACTCCTCTCGGTAGTTACAGTCCCCCGAACCCTCAATCTCTACCTTGCGGGTGTATATTGAGAGATCCCCACACCAGGGATCACAAGGGAACCTACGGCCGTCGTGGTCAAACATAATTGCACTCCCTTTATGTCACGATAACCGTGTTTTGTCAGTTTTTCTCATTGTCGTTAAAAACTGAATGGCGACTCCTATATTACTAGTCAATTGGGTGTATACTCACAGGAAATCCAATTACACTTGATTGAATAAAAATAATCGTCACACCCACGAGGGACAAGGTCACGCATTAGCCTCGCGCTTTTTCGACCCCCTCACAATATGCAATGCTTTTTGACATGAAATAAGCTCATTATGAGCCTCAAAATCATCATTCTCTATTAATTTGCTTCAACACCTTCTTCAAACGCTTAAGCTTAGAAACTAAGGTAAACATAGGAACACCATCAATATTGAAGCTCCAAACATCCTTAACCTTTTCGCTAAAACCCCGAGACAGACTCGACATGTTAAAGTACTTTAAGGTTTTGGTTTATTCTCCGCATTATTCTAGCTAATAAAAATAGCAGGAGTGTGATCAAATAACCCCTCGGTAAGGAAGTGAGCATTGCCATTAGGAAAGAGAGAAAGCCACTCATCATACCCCAACATTCTATCAAGCTTACAACAGACACTCTTATCCCCATCCTGCTTATTACTCCAAGTATAAAAGCAACCAGTAGACTTGATATCAACCAAGCCACAAAGTTCCACACAATTTCAAAATTCTTCAATTTCATGCAACCTAACAGTAGAGATAATTTATCTTGGGGATATAAAATGACTACTAAAATCCTCGCAAACTAATTAAAGCATAGTCATGGACTCTCCTACTTTTAAGAGATAATCCCACAAACTATTCCTTTTATTACTATCATTTAAAGGATAAACATAAGTGCAGTAAAAACAAACATTAGTAGCTAAGACCTTAATCAGGCAATGCAAATATTGAGCTGAACCAGCATAAATAGTAATATAAAATTAACTAGGGTGCCAACAAATAATTATTCTTGTAGTTTTTGATGATTAAATGTTGGTGGAGATACCCCACCCTTTACAAACATTCAATTACATACTCAGAAATGATGCAGGCTTTATTTTCGTTTCTAAAAGCCCCGATAAACCTATCTTATACATAGAGATACGATTCCTTACCTCATGTTTCTTATTCTTACCATTGATCCCTCAGACATTCCAGCACCCTACATTATCCATTAGCCAAAGGAGGAGTCACCCCCTAACCAAGGTTGAACCCATAATACTCTCAGGCGAAGCAACATTTTCCTCATCCACACCCACCTTTGCAACAAGGTCTATAAAGGGAGTAAATTGTTTTTATACTGGTAAAATCCCAACCAGAGCAACAAGAATCATCACATGAGAAGGAACAAGTCTTCTAGGAACTTGAAAATCCCCCTCCTCATGCCTTGGCACCAGAACCCATTGCCTAGTAATCCCAGGCCTATTTTTGTGACTATCCTAATCATAACCGAAGCTTTTATAACAATTATAGAATAAAGGTTGAAGGAAATGTGTCCTTCGCCCAAGGTGCATTAGTCTAGTACTAAGGTGCAGATTATGTACGGAATAATTAATTCAGTAAGATCCATATATCGGAACAGCTAGATGGAGCAATGTATCCGATCAGTGAGTTGCAATCCTTATTAGGCTCACAACTTATTCTTGACTAAACCTACAAGGACACACCAATGGAATAAAAGAGATCGACATATTAAATGAATCGGAAATAATTTAATGGATATTCGGGAATTTAGTTAGAAAAACGTAAATATACGATAAGGTATTGGGTTGTAATTGTATATCGTATTGCGTGTATCGATGGTGGAGCCAGACGATTAATTGTATCGTACAACGTTGGATCGTCAAGTTCTATATGATGAACATTGGCCGCAAGTCCATTCAGAAGCCTAAGAGGAGCAACCCACAAGGCGAAGCGCACAAGCGCAAGGCCCAAGGGAGCACAGTAGTGTGTGCAACAGTGCAGCAGCAACGCGGCCCATGGCCTCGATGCTTATGCTTGCGCTCATGGGCTTCGACACAACAATAGCACTTCGCCAACTGCTGGCTTGGGTGCGGCGCAAGGCCTAGTGTTGGGCGTGCATGTGGTGTGTGTGTGTGTTGTGTTTTCCGGCCTAGGCTTCAAGCCTTTGGTCGGTTGACACAAATAAAAGCCAAGGGTGATTTGATTAATCCTAAGAAAATAGTTTCCCATACACTACACATATCATCTACGCTAGAGACACAAGAACCCTAATTCTATGTGTGCCTCCAAGAGTGATAATTTCCCAAAAGCTAAAAACTTGTGGAATTTCTAAGCTAACTGAATCAAGGCAGATCTGAACGTTTATAGAGGGAACTACAATTGGAGTTCTCATTCGTGTTCGTGAGGGAAGTGGGAGAACACGCGTCGAATCTATGTATACGTTTAACTAATATTTTTGCATGATATTCTAGATTCGGGATGTTTTTCCGCTTTGTTAATTAGATTAGCATTAAATCCCAACAAAGGTTTCAATTCATACTGGATTTTCTTCTCAACATGTAACCCATGCTCATTTAGAAATCTACAGAATCTGGTAAAGCTTCCTAAATAGAGACCTCTACTAGAACTCAAGGAAATTCTAGCTTATCCTTCTTAGTTCTATTTCTGTGAGCTCTAATAAACTTCTGGACAAGACTCGTTATCTTAGTCAATGAGCGTACACTCCAAAACTTTAACTCCAATTTCGAAAGCTGAACCCAAATTGGGGCTGGGTAATTTTCTCCTTAGATAAATCTAAATCGGGAAACTAAGATTTTATTTATTATAGGTTTTGCATCAACATACATATCTAAGAATCTAGCACAGACTCCTTGTTGGTCACAGAATTAAAGCGCACATTTAAATCCCCTTTTCGAGGGAATCAACTTTCAACACCCCCCAACGCCCCCAGACACGCCTCACAAACCCAACAAACACCTTAAGTGGAGGTGAGTCCCCAAGCACATAACAAACAATCACCGAATTCCAATAATCCACTTTTTCATCAATATCATCCAACTCAATTCTAACACTTGGTTTAGGAGAAGAAACCTGATGAGAATTAGGCATACTTATTTATGGCTGAGACCCATCACGCCGCTAACAGAGCCACCAACATCACCTAGCCGTGAGTCCCTAGGAGTATTTATCACATTCAACTATTGCGAAAATTGGACCCTTGTTACCTACTACTATTCCAACACCCTTAGTGCTTGAACTGGAGAGAGAAAATTATCATCAGATTTCGAGAAGATCAGCTCCAGAATTGGTTCAATTGACCCACCATTTTGTGTAATTACCGGCGGAGTGCTATCTCCAGGTGTCGGCGGACTAACGACTCCAATTGTCATCGAACCCGAAGGCTTTACACTAGATGCTTCGGGAACCACTTTACTCTTTGAATTCTTACCAACCTTGTCGGTGCCTTCCGTCTCCTTTCAATGGCTTCAGAACCGTAGAGCGGAGGTGGTTAATGATGGAGTGAAAAAGAAGGAAGGAGAAAGATGAGACCTAAAAAATCTAGAGAGAAGGAGGAGGTTCTCTCTATAGAAGAATTTTTTCCATTTTTGTGTTTCTCAACTTTTCGACCTCTCTCTCTTGAAGAAAATGTCATTTTTCATAGGTGGTGAATTCTTTGTGTTCTTTCCTCCTCCTTTGCCAATTTAAGTAAGTAAATTCAAATTTATAATTGTTTTTCATGAATTTGGTAGTTTTCATTGCTTTGGCTAGTTGGTTGTATGTGATATTGAATTGGGAGTTTCGTTATGAACATGAAATTAGGTATTTTGAGTGGTGGAACTTGATGTTGAGTGTATGTACACGATGTTGAGTAAATGATTTTGCGCTTGACCATATTTGAGGTGCTTTAGGTAAAGTAATTGTTGATGGAAAGTGTAGAGCTTGTTGTTCATGATGGATCGTTGTAAATATATGTAGGATAATAAAAAACCATAATTTCTTGCTTGGAATTTATTGAAAACTAACGTAGCTCATGGTGAATCAAAGTTACTTAGAAACTTTATGCATGTATACTTGAACTTAATACTTTTGCAAGTCATAAACTATAGAAAAATATGATTGAACACATGATGTTTAAATTTTATTAGTCTTGAACCATAGAAAATTGCTCTGGAGAAACAATTTCTAAGTCGATAACTATGGAAATTTAGCTTGATTTTTGATGTTGGACATACTTTGTTTTTAGTATGACTATAAAGAGATAATCTTCGGGTATGTCTTCCCAAGAAAGGGCATATGTTGGCGATGGAGATGAGGGGGATCCGTGATAGACCGAAACTGGAAGAAATAGTGATATCGATCGGCAAGGTCGGCTATGGAATTCAACCCACGGGTGTGGCAAGTTTCGTCCTGGAGGCCACACGAAATTAGGTGCTACCCTGAGTACCATGTTTCTAACCGCCCACCATGGATGTGGTAAGATTTTTCTACTTTGATGCTTTATGCATATACTTATCCATGACTTTTATGTGAAACAATTTCACCATACCCCGTCTTGTTCAACAATATTTTTCATTATCTCTCTTACTTTCTCTACCTTTTTCTTACACTCACCAACTTTTTTTTATATTATATTTCTCTTATTTTTTTCACCTTTATCCTACATCCACTCACTTTTTTCATAATTAGTTACCAATAAACAAGATTGTACATGCAGTAAGTGGTCGAGTACGTTAAATATTGTGGAACATATGGTTTTATCGAGGTTTCGTTTTCTTTAATTTTGCAACTAGCACACAAATATGATATTTATTTAAAAACTCTAATAAAAAATCATTATGAAATCTTATTTAACAATTTGGGTAAGATGAAATTTTCAATGAAATATTAAGGGAACTATTAAGCTAAAAAACAGTTAATAACTAATTAAGCCTTTTGATAAAACTTATGAACACAAATATATCATCTTAATCACTATGCGCTTACTCAATATTTTATGGAAAGTCTTATTTTCTCCAAAAAAAGAAAAACCAATAATTTGGTTGCATCCTTGCAAAATCATAACCTTGTTGGATCCATCTAAGCCAAGATAACCACACCAATGGAAATAATATCTTATATGTCATTCTATCAACTTTCTTGGGCTTCAGAACCTTCTTGGTGGTTTTTTGTTCCACATTCTTTTTTGTATAGAAAAGCTTCCTAATACAGCAGATTGTTTTTCATCACCAAGACGATTAGCAAAGAATTCATAATAGGCAATATTGTCAAAAGATTGTAGGACTTTGACCATTGTTCCTTTGTGTGAGTCGATTATCATTTGTCCATCTATATCTTCTCGACCAGTTGCAGTAACTCTAATATGCTTAACTTGAAAGGTTGAATTTAAAGATGGGCCACTAGCCAAAATTACAGCTCCAAGGATCTCCCCTATAAATGTATCCTGTATCATGTTCAATTATATTATATTATAATATCAAAAATATAAGAAACCCATAATTTATAATACATCTTCTCACAATTGTTTCCAAGACCATGAACTTTATATGTGAGCACACTGCACATGGGGTGGAGATGAAAATTTGATGAAAATAACTTTAAGAGGAACAACTATAGTATCACGGTATTCAAGTCTAAAAGAAACCTTACCACATTCTTATACCGATGGTGTTCTTTGTGTAGCCTCGACAATGTGGATATCAACTTATTTGCAAAGATAACTTCTGGGGTCTTTTTGGCTCGCGAAAGATTTTCAATGATAGAGAAAAATGAGCTAACTTTCTTTTGGGAATCCCAAGTAATTAATGTGATAGGAAGTTTTGATTCCATCACTTTCTTTGCGGAGAAAGGGTCCAAAAAAATGTTAAACTCTGCATATTTATTCATAGGCGTAGTAAAAAGATTTCCTCCAAATGAAGTATTGTTGTGTATATGTCCTCCTAAAACATATAAATCCTGGAGTGTAAAAGGAGGTGAGAATTTGAATAATATTTCATTTAATAAGATTAAGCAACATAAAAAAAAAGACAAGTACAACTAGATAACCTGTATTTTAGAGACTGCATTTTGATCAATAGCAATTATTTTGGATATGGTTGTGAGAGGTCCGTTGGTCAATATAGTAATCTTTGTTTGTGGATCATCAATTTTCTTGGTGACATCCTCCCATATATCCATAATAAGTGGTTGTTGACGTTGATTCGCATTGAATTGAGTATTAAATGTCACGTTATTAGGCATGTACCTAACAAAAATTTAAAAATCTATAATTTTCCAGCCATCAATATCATTGATAATTTATTATTTTCATAAAAAATAACATGTACACATGGGTGATACACATGGGTGATACAAAGAACCTACCTTCTTGGACTACGCGGTAATTCTCTTGCAAGCCCATAAAGAGTGTCTGAATCTAAAAATCCACCACTTCCTTGTGGGATCGCCTTTACATATTTACAATCTCCGACAATAGAAAATTGAGAGTATGCCTGGTTCATTCCAAAAAAATCTCCTAGACCCACTGGAATATCATCTCGTCCCATCATATGTAACAAATCGTAAACAACGTCGATGGTGGCAGCATTAGCCCAGCCGGTTGGAGTAACAAATATTGCCTATAATGTTTATAATGTTAGTTACATGTTCAAACTTGTTATTTTTCTCAATAGTGTCACACCCTTTGAGTGTCACACCCTTTGAGTGTCACACCTGCTAGAACATAACCTTAATTTATTACAATTAATTTTATTTAACAACAAGATATATTACAAATAATTAAAGATATTTGAAATACCTTAAGGTTAAGAATTTCGGTAGGTACTTTTAGGAGATACAAAAGAGCGATAAAGTCCCCTGCACTCATATCCATGTCAAAGATAACCGGTTTCCCCAACTTTTTCACTTTGAAATCTGGTTTGTGAAGCACTTTCTTGTAATGACGAAATTGGGTGGTGAAGTTAAATCTTCCTGATTGATGAGGATGATTTAATACCTACACCATGTAACAATCTAAAAACTTTATCTTGGTTAATGGTTTTTAGCATTTAAAATATAAATATAAATATAAATTACGTTAATACTTACAGATACATACATCTAAGAAACTCTGAAAAAACTCTCTGTTAAGAATGCTCTTATGATCCTTATTAGGTTTCGCTTTTGTGGCCACCAAAATTCTCACACCTTCTGGACCAGTTATCTCTTCAGTATAGCCGTCCTGCAACAGTGAAACATGATCATTTTGAAAGAGAAGCAAAGGATAATTTTTGGCAAAAATTTTAGAAAAATTGTACGTAGTACCTTGCATCTACCATTCTTATTTTTAACAAGGCAATATGTATCATAGAGTGATCTTTGGACATGACCATCATGAACTCCACGTTTCTTCAACTGAAATTTGGGAACCTTACGTCCATTAAAAAATGGATTTGACCCATCTGAAACTCCGTGAGGTTTATTGGATGTGTGGACAGTTATGTTCATATACTCCATTTCCGCAAAATCATTTTCCCCTCTTTCATTGTATGGGTTACGCATGATTGAAACTGCTATACCAACCATTAAAGAGTCCCACATAAAATAGTTCTGCATACAATTGCGAATAACCTATTGACTATTGTGGTACAAATTACATTCATCAAAGTATTAAGGAAAATAAAATAAACAAATTTGATAAAATAACATACCGTATAAAATTGGTCATCTGACAATCCAGTACGAGCCATTTTTAAAGACCTGAAGCAATATTGTGCCTCGTAGGTTTTTTGGTTCTTCTCGAATGTCTCAAAGAAATCTTTTGTCATTGGGATTGTGTTAGTTGCATCAAGGGGAACCAGGGTGATTGGGATCTGTGAATGAATAACCTGGAAAAAAATACACTAGGTTACGTTGTATCTCCACAATGAAGTATATACTATCTTCCTTCTTTTTTAGTTCTTGTGTTATATTCATATAATCTACACTTTGATTATATTTTCTGATTGATACTCAAGAAAAAAATATCATCGTGTGTGAACTTGTTGGATTTCACTCAATGGGAATTTAAAAAATACCCATTTTTAATATCATTTTTGGTTATTGTAATTATTAAGGATATAATGATTTAATTTATGCGTTAGAAAACGTAACTAAAGGTACATAAAAACAAATACGGAGTAAATTTTTTACGGGAAGTACTAATTTAAATTAACAAACCTGATATGCAGCAAATGGATCTAGAAATATGTTAAACTCAGCATAAGGATTACTTGTGTAATCACTAAACAAGTTCCCAAGATCACAATTTTTTAATGGCTGACATGACATAATATTGTCTTTAGTGCTGCAACCCGAGGGATTTTTAGATCTCACACTACCACCCATTACATAAATATGTTTGATATTTTTCTTTAAGTGAGGGTAACGCATAAGGAAAAGGGCAAAGTTGGTGTGAGCTCCCATCAAAAATACGGTTGTTGGAGCTTTAGATATCACATTAAACATCATTTGTTGTGTTGTTGGCTGGTTAAGAGGCAAATATCTCCTCTTCCCCTGAAATTATATTCAATTTTGTCATTAGTTAATATTTTTGAAAGACCTACACCGAAAGAAGGAATTTTTAGGTATTTATTGCCTTAAAAATACACCACTTTTGTATTTACTATCTCATGAAATTTTTATTTTAAATTATTACCTTAAAATTCCAACTTTTTATTATTTACTACCACTTTACAGTTTTATTATTTTAAAATTAAGATAACGCTTTCGTTTCTTAATCGTTTAAAGTGATTCAAAGTTCATTATTTTCCTATTTCTATAGGGATTTCATTGAGAACGACATTTTAAAAAAATTCGTTTGATAATTCATAAATATTTTAAAATTTTACAAATAATATCTAATTCGTTTTACCTTTTACAAAATGTTAAAAGCAAGATCCCTATGAAATCCATACACATAAATGAGAAGAATGACTTTTGAATCACTTAAAATGATTAAAAAGCGAAAGAGATATCTCACTTTTAAAACGAGAAAACTATAAAGTGGTAGTACATACAAAAAATGGAACTTTAAGGTATTAATTTAAAATAAATTTTACATAAGGTGGTAAATTCAAAAAGTGGTGTATTTTTAAGATAGTACATACCAAAAAATTCCAGAAAGAATAAAATTAAATGAGAATTAATAAAGCTATATTTTAATTTCAAGTGTTACCTGTGGAAGAAAAGATTTACGAAGTCCATAGTTAGAGTCAATATCCAATCGTCCTCTTTGCCCAAGCGGAATGGCTTGTCTATATCGACAATATCCTGTTGTCATTATTCCCTACATGGTAACCAAGTATAGTACCTGAAAGTTCTTTACACTTCTACTTTATTCCATTTTTACTCTTATTTGGCCCACCATAACTTACCCACTCACAATACTTTAATATTAGTTTCCACTCACTCACATTGGTGGACAATTTATAGCCATTCATTTTCCATTTGTTACCCCACCATCACATGTTCACCAAAATTCCTTAATTACCGTGCAAATAGTAACCGCAAAGATCATTTAGGAACGGAGGTAGTAATACTTATAGCTATAATAGTAAAACCAGTTTTAACCAAATATTTTAAGTTGAGTTGAGTTTTTAAAATACCTGCTCGATGATAGGTAGATATCCTCCAACATTTGCAAATATGGTACCATCTTCTGAAATTCCATCTTCACCTCCAGCTCCCACATGAATATCGTCACGACCCATCATGAAAAGTAAATCGTATAGGTGATTCAAAGCATGACCAACATTTGTCCATGAATTTGTGTTGATTGTCACTGCCTTCATTTATGAAATATCAAACAAGTATAATAAAATTAAATTAAATATTTCTATGACCAATAAGATCTACTTGTATAACTTGTAAAATTTATCTTATTTTTTGAATAAAGGAAGATGATCATGTTATCATTTGAAATATGCGCCATAGATATGAAATCTAAACTATGAATATAAATTTTTTCTCATATATATATATATATATATATATATATATATATATATATATATATATATATATATATATATGTCATACCTGGTACATTATTTACCTTAAATATCATAAAAATTTTCAAATATTATACGATTACTCAAAAGAATATATTTTTTTATATGGGTACAATAAGTGGAGTGGATTTATATACGAAGTACTACGTATATATATAGTTTGGCAAGGAAATTTTTTGTTGTCAAAGTCCATAATGTTGCATTTTCATCCCCACACAACGTGTAGTTTTTATTTCTCAAATTTATATTACAACTTAATACCCCATGTAAAGTGGTGATAGATACAAAGAAGAAATAGAGGTACATATTAAAATTATAATTACTTTGGCATTAGTATTTCTTTAAGAAATTCTGTAAAAAAATATTTTCATGTGTATGTTAAATAATTAGAAGCATTGAAAATGATATCATATGCGTATTAAAAGAATAAAGAGAAGTCATGCATTGAAATGAAAAGATTAAACCTTGATATCAAACTCTGATTTGTTGAGCTTCAAAAGGTAAAGAAGTGCAAAGAAGTCGTCTGTATCTAGATCTGTATCGACTAATATCCGGTGTGAACTTGCCGTTGTATGATTTAGGTTAACTCCAACAGCTATAATGATCAAGAAAACTAAGAATTCCCATGAATGTTCCCTTAGCCACATATTTCTTATAATTTACACAAAATAAGGTGGAAAACTATTCTCAATTGACGTATAAGTGTATTAACCAAAACAAAAATATATTGATGAAACTTGAATCAAGAATAATTGCATATTTTTAGCATGGAAAAAATCACATCACTCTCATTGCACATTATAAAAGTATATAATACAGATGGGTAATAGGCTTATAATATATATTCTACAACTTATGTGGTGTGAATATAATCATAAGAAAATGGAAGTAGACCATTATCTCCTAATATGGAGATTATAAAATAGTAATAGAATAAATTACATATTTTGGGAAATTAGAAGATCAGTCAGTAATCAGTACTTGATTTTCAAATCATATATTTTCATGGTAGTTAATCCTCCCATAATTTATAATAATCTATAAACGAAAACATTGACATGTAGTAAACATTAATTACACTGATTATTTGGTGACTTTTTATGCATCCCAAATTATTTTTTATTTAGGAAATGGATTTAATTCTTATTTATCTCTATGAGTACATTTTATCATTAATCATAATTATACACATATTATACTATTTAATGTAATGTGTTTACAATAATAAGAAAATGGAAGTAGACCTTTGTCTCTTAATATGGAGATAATGTAATAGGAAAAGAATAAATTACATATCTTAGGAAATCAGAAGATTAGTGAACAATCAGTACTTGATTTGCTTAATCTTATTAACAATTGTTGAAATGAATTTAATTCTTGTTTAATTCTTAAGAGTATCATTACTCATAATTATATACGTAGTATACTACTTGAAAGTAATGTGTTTAGAGTCCAACCCCACCGGTATTGCATCAATAGTCTTAGTAGATCACGAGTTATGTCCCAAAGAGTGAAGGTCAGGCTGTTTTGGAAAATCCCAAGTAAAAGCCTTGTAACTCTTTTATATTAAATCAGAGTTGGGCTTATGATAAGTCCGTCGAAAGCTTATTACGAGACCTATGATCGAAACCATGTAATGTGCATGATCCAAATCCTAATTTATTAGATTAACCTTGGCACTATAAGGACGTATCGTTTGAGAACAAATAACGAGCGTATTTTAAGCACACGTGAGCTAGCATTTTAAATAAATTGAGTTAACATTTACGTTGTTGTGACCAAGAACTCTGA
Organism: Spinacia oleracea; assembly: GCF_020520425.1. Classification (NCBI taxonomy): domain Eukaryota; kingdom Viridiplantae; phylum Streptophyta; class Magnoliopsida; order Caryophyllales; family Amaranthaceae; genus Spinacia; species Spinacia oleracea. The sequence continues at coordinate 59,687,164 of NC_079488.1, read as the reverse complement.
GTTCGGAAAATGTTATCATTCAAGATATGTTATCCTAGAGCCTGAATGCAAGTACTAGAATATCGTGGCGTGTGTAGGTTTAATGCGCGCGAAAAATAAAATTCAATCTTCTATTGATGTGTAACTACATATTAAAGACGTAGCAGAATGCAAATGCAACTAAGGACGTATCCATTCTATATTGGGAAGCTTTCTATTTATGAAAGTTACTAGATTTCACAGGTTCTACTCCAGATGATCTTTTCAATCAGTTGTTGGGATGCTCATTTGTTTAATCAGAAGTGCGTTTGGACAAGTGGGTTATAGTTTCATCATCAAACTTTTCGCTACGGGACGAGGGTCAAGTGTAGACGTCTAAAATTGGCCCCCACTTTGAATTAGTCTGTTTAAGACGATGCTCAAAGTACGTCGGACGAGGTGTGCCTGAGAATCCCTCCTTGAATGGACTATATTCTAATGCGAGGGTCTCAAGCCCCGATTGATAACACTTTACTGAAAAATCATCACTTGGAATCGGGAATATCAACATTTCTCCTCACGAGTCATTGGAGATATGATGAACTGAATTATACCTTCTTACAAGGTCATTGAAGGTGTTCAGGTGGTGGATGAAACTTTTCGAAAGTTTGGGTTAAAATTTTGACTGAAAGAGAATAACCGAAACTCCTAGACTTAAAAGATTTTTTCCAAAGAGAAATGAGAAAAACTCCAACTCACACATTTTTTTAGAAAGAGAAAATGGTAAGGAAACTCTACTTAAAATTATTTTTAAAGACATATGAAAAACTCTAACTATCACTTGGTTTTTTTATAAAGAGAAAACGGTACAAAAACTCTAACTTAAATTTTTTTGAAAGAAAATGAAAATAACTCTAACTATCACACATTTATTTAGCAAGAGAAAACGGTACAGACACTGTAACTTAACAGTTTTTGAAAGAGAAATTAAAAAACTCTAACTATCACACTTTTTTTAGCAAGAGAAAACAGTACATAAACTCTATTTAAAATGATTTTTATAGACGAAAAAGACTTTGATTGATTTTATATTTTTAGAATAAAATAAAAAACTACCTTTTGATATTTATTTTTAGCATAAAATAAAAAACTGTGTTTTTGAAAAGTCATTATCTTTCAACAAGATGGTATTTATGATGGGTAATCGTTATTTGCAGAGTAAAATGGGCAACGTGGCCCGCGACTTTTGCTTAGATATGTATATGCAGAGAGTGTATCTAGGATGCACTGTCGGGAGGGATAGTCTCTTGACTACGTGGGGTTTTGCAAAAAAGGTCCTTCCACGTGTACCCTGCTTTTATAGAAGAACTCGGGGGTTCAACCCACGAGTGTTCACTTTTTCTTTTCTTCTTGGGATAGAAATTTCCTTTTTTCTTTTTGTATTCCTTTGAAGCAATGGTCTAACTTTACGAACGGATACGATTGTGATGCATTTTCGCTGCAGTAGGATGATAGGATTTTTCCTAAACTCACGACGCTTTAAACTCACGACGCTTTATTACTCTTTTAGTTTGGAGAAACTTTCAAGTTCTAAGTAGTGAACCTTGCTTAGAGTTGAGATAAGTTTTTTTTTTTTTTTTTTTTGCAAATTAAGGTTCGTTTTATGCAAATAAACACTAGGATTTCCTCCCTAAGACATATATATTGAATTTACGACAAAATCGACGTTTGGAGCAGCTTTGAAGTGTTTTCTTCAAACCCTCAATAATAGCTACGGGAATGGTCTTGTGTTGTAATCCTTAGCATACGTTTTTCGCATTTTATGATGTTTAGGATGAACAAAAATCATTTGGCTACAAAGAGTTCAAGAATAGTGTGAAGCATAATTGTTTAGTGCAAGGTATTTTCTAGGAACGGGTAGTAATTGCTACTTGTCGTTTTTTCTACGTAGGTGCCATGTTAGGTGGGAATTGTTATGGTTAAGGTGATCAAAAAGTTGAAGTATGCCTTGACCAGGGCTCAACTGACTCTTTTTAGCCAGAGAACAGTTGCAACTCGAGTGATGTGCCAGATCTTTGTCTTTGAGTTTTCCTGTTTGACTTTTTGGATTGTTTGCAGGTCATGACTTAGCATCCTGGGTGAAGGAAATATGTCCTTCACCCAAGGTGCATTAAGTCTAATACCAAGGTTCAGATTAATTGCGAACAATTAATTCAGTGAGATCAAGTGATCGGAACAGCTAGCTGGAGCAATGCTTCCGATCAGTGAGTTCTAATGGATATTGAACTCACAACTTACTCTTGACTGAACCTACAAGGTCACACCAATGACACGTAACAGATCACCGGATTAAATGAATAGGAAATTCATTTAATAGCTTTTCGGGATTTAAGTTGGAAATGTATTATACGATACGACCTTGCATCGGAATCGTATATCGTATCGCGAATATTCGTAAGCTAGGCGAAACGAATAAATCGTATCGTACGACGGTGATTCGTCGTATACGAAACGATAAATAATATATCGGAAATATATTAAACTCGAATATGAAGAGCGGCCCACGAGCCGAGTGCACGAAGCACTCGAGGCCCATAGGCGCGCGCTAGGTGAGCGAGCAAAAGGCCAAGGCAACACGACAGCGCTAGGCCCATGGCCGAGCATAGCTGTGCGTGTGCGCGCGGGCCTGTGCAGCGACACAGCCACAGCAAGCGAGGCCCATGGCCCAGCGCGCTGTGCTTGTCGCACGCACGGCTTGCTGGCTGGCCTTGCGTACGGGCTTGGTCGGTTCATTAAGGTTATGTAAATAACCTTATGACCTAATTTCCAACTAAGGCAATCACAATTCAGATTACACACAACCCTAGGAGAAAACAGAGAACCCTAATTCTCTCTGTGCCTCCATAGTGTGTTCATCCCAAAAGCAAATCTCTTGATCGATTGTCTAAGCTACGATAATCAAGACGGATCTGATCCTGTCGGTGAACCAAGTAGAGGAACGACAAGTGGAGTTTTTTGTTCGTGTTCGTTGACGGATTATTGTGGAAAACACGCTTCGAATGTAAGTATGCTTAATCTGTGCTTTATACATGTTTCCTGGCTTTGGGGATTGTTCCGCACATGTTATTATGTTTATCTGTATTCCCCAACAGTGGTATCAGAGCCTTATGTATTCAAAGCATGAATTAGCATGATTATTATTGTTTTTGCATTGTCGAAATTTTTGGAATTTTTGTTGATTTTTCGGAATTTTTTCGAATTATGGGATTAATTGCAAAATTGGCAGTTCCGAAATAAAAAATATTCGCTTTTTCGATTTTTAAAACCCCAATCTGATGGAAAACGATTTTCTAAGATCAAATCATGGGAATAGAATTGCGAAAACAGTCCTCGAAGCATCAGTTTTTGGGCGTTTTTGTTAATTTTTCATTAAAAATTAAATGTGTCGGACAGTAATTCAATTAAAAGGTCGACCTAAACTACACGGAATTGCTTGAAATTTTGACACAATGTTTCTGGGTACATGCTTGATCTATGCTAAAAAGTTAAGATTTTTCCAATAAGTATAAACCCTAATTTTGCCTTTCCCCAATTCGTAAAATTTACAACCCTAATTGATTTTTAATTAATTATGGATTAATAATTCGATTAATTGGGAAAGGGGATATAATTTCATGGGTCAGTGGCAAATTTTAAAAATTATTGGATTAAAATTTTGAATGGTTTCGTTAATTTTAATCGCACTTAAACCAATTTATTAATAATCTGAAATTTAATTGTTTATGAACGATGTAAAAATTTCGGATTTTATTAATTAAAGGTTCAAATTTTAAAGTTGATTCGATCGTTCTTAAAAGTTTGAATATTGTTAGCCCTTGATTTATTAATTTTACGAAATTAGATTGTCGTTAAAGTTTATTAAATCGTTAAAAATCGTTGTTTTTCGAAAAATTAAATCGTAACTTTTTGAAAAATAAAATTAATGCAAGTTCGTGACTTAAAATTTAATTTTAATTAGGTTGTTCCGTTTTACGAACCAAAAACACGAATATGGGCATGATGGAAGTATGGCTCGTCGAGCCATACGAGGCCGTTATGCGAGCCGTGCCATGCGACACGGGCAGCAGCACGAGCTGCGTGCCTCGTGCGCGCTAGGCAAGGCAGGGGCGGGCGATGCCTGCGGGGCTGCGACGAAGCAAAGCGCGATGCTTGCGACGTCGAGCACCCACGATGCACAACACACACGCAACGCAGGGCAGCTAGGCTGCGGGTACGCGATGCGCATGCGCAAGGCATGGCGCGCGACGCGTGTGGGCGAGGCATGGCGCGCGAGCGATGGGCGAGCGATGGCATGCTATGCGGTGCGATGGGCTGGGCGCGCGCGGGCAATGCTCGTGTGCTCTTGGGCCTCTCGCACGACGGGCTGGGCGTAAGCCTAGGCCGTTTGATTAAAAAAAAATTTAAATCATTTAATTAGTTGTGCTTCGTGTATTTGCATTAATTTGGGCTAACGGGATTTTTAATTTAATATTTTATTTGCTTAGGCCGGGCCGCGAGTTTTAGTTTAATATTTCATAATTAATTATCCGGAATAATTATTGGTTTGAGTGGGAGCCACTAAATGAAATTAAAATGAAATAATTATTTTAATTATTTCGTAGGTCGCATTATTTTAATTAAATTAAATTTTAATTAGATTAAAGTCTAAGGATTAATAATTTGGAAATTGATTAATCTTTTAGGACGCGTTTATGTGAACGTGAATTTTAATTAATTCACGTAAATACTTGCATATTAACATGGGCCATTCGTTTTAGCATACGAATGGGTGAATGCATAGAATATATATTTTATGCAATGCAGGTACTCCAAGTGACTAGTATGGCCAAATTTAGGATAGTTAAATACGGTATGCACACCGTTCTATCTTTGAATGTAAAGTTTTAAATATGGTACGCGTACCATGGAAATTTTGATGTAATTTATTATTTTCAAGTATTTCTAAGTTTAGAACTTTAAGTTAGCATTTGAACGAAGATTCAAGACGATGCCAAGCTAACAAGGAGGTGATGAAGATTGGATGCTTCAAGACAAGAAGTTTTGGGCCATACTAGATCACCAATTATTTATGCAATTTAATATATATTATGCATGAATGTATGAATGTATGTATGCTTTGCATGAACAGGTTGTTTCCTATGAATCGATTAGTTTTAAGTTCACTAAATAATCGAACCAACATAGAAACAACTAGGTTCAAGTAATATTGAGTTTCAAAATTGCCTTCCAAATCAACACTTACAAAAATCTAGGGATCTAAGATAGTAGGTTTACGCTAAAGCGATGTGCTATTTTAGTTGACTTAGATGGTAAGGCGTCCTAAAGGAGCACGTTGATTGTGGTTATAACTCAAACATCAATGGCATTAAGTTGTGGCAATGGGATAAATTATGACATTAATTTATTAACCAAGAGTAATTTGGAGATTACTAGCAATAGGTTTTGCTTACCTGAAATCTTAAAATACTTAAGATATGCTAAAGCTGCTTAAGGATTTAGGACTTTTGGGGTCTTGGAATCGTTTCATTCATTTCGGACCATGTTTTTGCTTTTTGCATGAATGAAATGTTTTAATAGCTTAATGATTGCATGTTTTGCTTTTATTTCAAAGTTATTGAATTGTATGAATGGTTATTTATTGTAAATTCTTTTCGATTGTAGTAATAAAAAATGGCCGCAAACAATAACACTTTCAACCTGCGTTCAATTCTCGACAAAGAGAAGTTGAATGACAATAATTTCCTCGACTGGCAAAGGAACTTACAAATAGTTCTTATGCATGAGGAAAAGGAATATGTCCTTGAGGAAGAGTTACCGGAAGAGGCTGGGCCGGAGGTAACTCAAGCTGCCCTTAATCGTTGGATTCAGGCCAACAGGGATGTCAAATGTGTGATGCTTGCATCCATGAGTCCTGAACTTCAGAAAACGTTCATTAACTCGGATGCTTACCAAATCATCTCGGAGTTGAAGAACATGTTTCAGGACCAAGCCAGAATCGAAAGATTCGAGACTCAGAAGTTGATCCTTGAGACTAAGCTCAAGAAAGGAGAACCAGTGAGCCCACATGTTCTTAAAATGATTGGACTCTTTGATAACATGAGAGCTCTAGATTCTGACGTCTTAAATGAAATGGCTATTGACATCATTCTCCATTCGCTTCATAATGGCTATGACCAGTTCAAGTTGAATTACAACATGAACAGCATGGAGAAATCTCTTACTGAGTTTCACGGTATGCTGAAAACCGCTGAAAAGACGCTCAAGCAAGAGAATAAGCATGATATGCTTATGGTGCGTAAGGGAAAGAACTTCAAGAAATCAGGCAAGAACAAGGGCAAGAAGGGTAAGGGAAAGGCTTCGCCCTCATCCAAGTCCAATGGCGCCGGTTCTGGTAAACAGAAAAGGGCGACTCATTCTCCTGCCGACTCTGAATGCTTCTACTGCAAGAAGAAGGGGCATTGGAAGAGGGATTGCTTGAAGAAGAAGAAAGATGAGAAGAACGGGAACGTTGCTTCTACTTCAGGTATGTATGTTATACATTGTAATCTAGCTAATTCTACTTCTTGGGTATTAGATACTGGTTGTGGCTCACACTTATGTTCCAATCCACAGGGAATAAGGAGAAGTAGAAAGCTGGATAAAGGCGAGATGGATCTACGCGTGGGAAATGGAGCACGGATTGCTGTATTAGCCGTAGCATCTTATTTTATTTCTTTGCCTAGTGGGTTTGTTTTGGAACTAGAAAACTGTTACTATGTTCCTAGTATCACCAGAAACATCATTTCCGTTTCAAGTTTGGATTCTAAAGGTTTTAGTTTTCAATTTAAAGACAATAGTTGTTCTTTTGCTTTGAATGGAATGTTTTATGGTTCAGCACAACAAGAAAACGGTCTTTACGTGCTAGATACGAGCAAACACATTTATAACATAAATACCAAAAAGGCTAAAACTGGTGATTCGAATCTCACATTTCTGTGGCATTGTCGATTAGGCCATATAAACATAAAGCGCATGGAATTACTTCAACGGAAAGGAATTCTAGAATCATTCGACTTAGAGAAGATTGATCAATGCGAATCTTGTTTACTTGGCAAAATGACAAAGCAACCTTTCTCAAAGGTAGGAGAAAGAGCAAGCGAACTACTAGGGCTAATACATACGGACGTATGTGGGCCTATGAGTACGAAAGCTAGAGGTGAGTTCAGCTATTTCATAACGTTTACGGACGACTTCAGTAGATATGGCTATATTTACTTAATGAAGCACAAGTCTGAATCGTTTGAGAAATTCCGAGAATTTCAAAATGAAGTAGAGAATCAACATGGCAAGAAAATCAAAGCTCTAAGATCGGATCGAGGAGGTGAATATCTTAGCCACGAGTTTGATGACCATCTAAAAGAATGCGGTATTCTTTCTAAATTGACTGCTCCGGGGACACCTCAATGGAATGGAGTGTCGGAACGGAGACACAGGACCTTACTCGATATGGTCAGGTCAATGATGGGTCAGGCCGAACTTCCTTTACAGTTCTGGGGACATGCGTTGCAAACTGCAGCACTCACACTGAATCGTGCTCCGTCAAAAGCTGTTGAAAAGACTCCATACGAATTATGGACTGGGAAACTTCCAAAGTTGTCTTTTCTGAAGATTTGGGGTTGCGAAGCATATGTCAAGCGATTAATTTCGGACAAGCTACAACCTAAATCTGACAAATGTTTCTTCGTTGGGTATCCAAAAGAAACTATGGGGTATTACTTCTACAACAAGTCAGACAACAAGGTATTCGTTGCTCGTGACGGTGTCTTTTTGGAAAGAAATCATATTTCCAAATTGACAAGTGGGAGAATAATAGACCTCGAAGAGATTCGAGACGAACAATGAACTCAGAACTCTTTAGAAGCAGTTCAAGTTGATGAACCTCCAAGGTCTTTAGAAGAGCCAGTGGGAGTAGTTCCTCAAAACGTTGTTGCCCCTCGTAGGTCAAATAGAACTATTTTTCAGCCGGACAGATGGACAGGCGTCCTCTTGACTGAAAACTTAGACGTTCTCATATTGGATAGTGATGAACCTTTGACTTACAAGCAAGCTATGACGAGCCCAAGCTCCACAAAATGGTTAGAGGCCATGCAATCTGAAATAGACTCCATGTCTGAAAATCAAGTCTGGGATTTGGTTGATTTGCCGGATGGGTTCACACCTATCGGATGCAAATGGGTCTTCAAATTGAAGAAAGACAAAGATGGAATTGTATACATATACAAGGCTAGATTGGTAGCAAAAGGTTACAGGCAAGTTCACGGCGTTGACTACGATGAAACCTTTTCTCCAGTCGCGATGCTTAAGTCTATTCGGATAATCCTTGCGATTGCCGCTTTTCATGACTATGAAATATGGCAAATGGATGTCAAAACTGCCTTCTTGAACGGTGTTCTTGAAGAGACTGTGTTCATGACACAGCCGGAGGGTTTTGTCGATCAAAAGAACCAAGGAAAGGTATGCAAGCTTAAGAAGTCCATCTACGGACTAAAGCAGGCATCAAGGAGTTGGAATAAACGATTTGATGAAGAAGTCAATAAGTTTGGCTTCATCAAGAATCAGGACGAATCTTGTGTATACAAGAAGGTCAGTGGGAGTAAAATTGCATTCCTAGTCTTGTATGTTGACGACATACTGCTTATTGGAAACGGCATTCCTATGTTGGAGTCTGTAAAGACTTGGCTCGGGAAGTGTTTCTCAATGAAGGACTTAGGAGAGGCACAGTACATATTGGGCATCAAGATCTATAGGGATAGATCTAAAAGGATGATTGGACTAAGCCAAAGCACTTACATTGACAAAGTGCTAGCTAGGTTCAATATGATGGAAGCCAAGAGGGGCCATCTACCCATGTCACATGGCGTATATCTAAGCAAGAATCAGTGTCCCAAAACATCTGATGAGCGTAGAAAGATGAGTGGAATTCCATACGCTTCGGCTATTGGATCCATCATGTATGCTATGATTTATACAAGGCCGGATGTTTCATTCGCACTCAGTGCAACGAGCAGGTACCAGTCAGAACCAGGTGAGGCGCATTGGACTGCTGCCAAGAACATCCTAAAGTACCTGAAAAGGACTAAGGATCAGTTTCTGGTTTATGGTGGTACAGATGAGTTGATTGTTAAGGGCTACACGGACGCAAGCTTTCAAACCGACAGAGATGATTTCAGATCACAGTCTGGGTTTGTGTTCTGCCTCAACGGCGGAGCAGTAAGCTGGAAAAGTGCTAAGCAAAGCACTATTGCGGATTCTACAACTGAAGCCGAGTACATTGCTGCCTCAGAAGCAGCAAAGGAAGCTGTTTGGATTCGGAAGTTCATCGAAGAACTTGGTGTTGTCCCCTCCATTAAAGGACCAGTGGCTTTGTATTGTGACAATAGCGGAGCCGTTGCCCAGGCAAAGGAGCCTTGGAGCCACCAGAAGTCCAAGCACGTACTTCGGCGATTTCGATCATATACTTCGAGAGATCGTTGAAAGAAAGGAAATCGAGATTTGAAGGTTGGAACTGACGACAACGTCGCGGATCCATTGACTAAACCGTTGCCACAAGTGAAACACAACGCACATGTAGCAACCATGGGAATCAAGCATGTTGGAGAATGGCTTTGATTTCTAAGTATTGTTTTAGAACATCTATTAGATCTATGTTTAAAACAATTGGTTTAACCATTTCATATTTATGAATTTTTTTTTATTTCATATTCATTTAATTGTGGTTTAGAATTAAATGATAAGTCCATGTGATTCAAATCATTCAAATGGGATGTCAAGATGGATTCTTTGGCAAAGAAACACCCATAAGTGAACTTGAATATTGAAGTCACAAAGGATCCCTAATCCAGGTCATTGAAAGTGGACGACCAATGACTAATGAAGATTAGATTGCAAGTAGATTACTTAGTTCCGTTTCTTGAACTAGAGTGACTGGATGTCAGAATCTTTTGCATAGATACTTATTGGATCTTGTATCGGATTGACCATGAGAACGCTTTAAGAGATTAATGTCATGTCATAGGTAGTTCTCATTAATGGTGATTAGAAACCGTTCCTCAGAACATGAGCGATTATGTCTGCTCGTTTGAGAATTAGTTCGCTTTGATACTAGCTAAACGTCGCACCGTAAAAGGAGGCTATAAAAGCAGTTATTGGGCGTACTATGAATCAAAGTGAGTGTTCATAGATTGCAAGAATGGATTGTCCTCCTATCTTTGATAGGATATGGTGTTGTTGTGTAACAAGGCCTCTCGGAGAGTTAGATACTGTAAAATGCATGGCCGTGCTCAGAATGGTTAGGCTTAACCTTCTGCAAAAGTTTGACAGTTGAACTCTGTAATCCGAGAAACACTTCTGGACCTAATAAGGATGGCTTGGATCTTACCTTATGTTCAGTAAGTAACACTAAGCGACAAAGGAATGTGGATGCACACTTGTCTGAATGACAAGTGGGAGATTGAAGGAAATATGACCTTCACCCAAGGTGCATTAAGTCTAATACCAAGGTTCAGATTAATTGCGAACAATTAATTCAGTGAGATCAAGTGATCGGAACAGCTAGCTGGAGCAATGCTTCCGATCAGTGAGTTCTAATGGATATTGAACTCACAACTTACTCTTGACTGAACCTACAAGGTCACACCAATGACACGTAACAGATCACTGGATTAAATGAATCGGAAATTCATTTAATAGCTTTTCGGGATTTAAGTTGGAAACGTATTATACGATACGACCTTGCATCGGAATCGTATATCGTATCGCGAATATTCGTAAGCTAGGCGAAACGAATAAATCGTATCGTACGACGATGATTCGTCGTATACGAAACGATAAATAATATATCGGAAATATATTAAACGCGAATACGAAGAGCGGCCCACGAGCCGAGTGCACGAAGCACTCGAGGCCCATTGGGCGCGCTCTAGGCGAGCGAGCAAAAGGCCAAGGCAACACGATAGCGCTAGGCCCATGGCCGAGCATAGCTGTATTTTTATTATTTTATAAGTATAATTCCAGTATATTTAAAATTTAATTAAGAATTTTAAAAGTATTTATATGATTATTAAATCATATTAGTACTAAAAATGAATTTTATTTTCATTTAATATTATTAATTTTATTAAATGTATTTTAGAAAAGAAAAGTTTCAAATATTTCCTTAAAACATAAATAGTTTAATTAAGAGGATAACATATTTTATTAAGGATGTTAAGTACTTTCACCTTCTTTTCCTAATCTTACTTGAACTCCAAGTAAGGGTTAGTATAAATAGGACCAAGGATACAAGGGAAATAAACCCTAAAACACAATTTGCCTCTCCTCTTAATTTTCTCCCTCTCTCATCTCGGTCGGCGTGCACCGCAAGCAAGCAGCAGTAGCTCGTCCCTCTACTACTGCTGAGATGCTGCTCCCGTGTCCCTCCGCTTGTTCCTCGTCGCTTACACCGCGTGGGTGGTCAGCTTGTAACCCGCCCGATCAATGTAAAAAAGTAGACGATAAAACAAAGATCAAATCAAGGTAGGCATATCATGATTTAATTCTCTAGTCCCTACAGTCACACATCAACTTGTACAAAGTTCAAACCAGACTCACAAGGCATACGCATAAAATCAAGATTGGGTCTCACCAAGTGAATCACTTCTCTTGTTATGTGGTGGGCTAAGCGAACCAAATGTGACCCGTTCACTCACCTTCCCATTATGAATATGCATACTATCAAATGAGTAGTAGCCCCTCCCAACTCACAACACTAGTGTGTTTGAAGGTTCTCCTAAACACTCAACCTACGCCAGAGTCGACTCGAAATGCACATATACTCTTTGGCCCTTGATAAACGACTACTTTCAACCTATTTTTTCACACACATTTCACGATGATAAAAAAAGGTATTTATATAAGCTTGTAATGTTGGCCGGGTAAAAACAAAGGGTAAGGAGTATTTTGGACATGTAATGGTTTCGTCATTATCCCGTTAGGGGAGACACAAATTAGGTGTCTACAGAAGCCCCCACTTTGACTGAGCGTTCGGTTAAGAAAGCGAAAGTCAAAGTTTTTGATTAGGGACGGAGAATAGTCAAGATGTTCTGCAATCAAGACCATTCTTTTTACGCTGGTACCTGCACAAGATAAGTGTTAAAAAAAAGGATAGAGTCTACCTCTGTGCGTCTTGACAACTTTGATCTTTGTATGGATTGCATTTCTTTTCCGGCTTTGACTTAGCACGGAGCTTGGCATCGAAAATTTTGAATTTTGAACCATGAATTTTGAATTTTGAATTTTGAACTTTGAATTTGAATTTGAATACCCGGAGTAAATCCGCGGGGTTTTGTACTTACTTTGAATGTCGTATGAGGCTTGAACCGCTGGGGAATAGGCCCACTAGGGAAAAGAGTTTTTTATTTTTGAATTATTTTAAACTTTCCCGGAGCTTGGGTCCGCTGGGAGTAAGGAGCTTAAATCCGCATATTTTTTGCACTCCATATGCTTGAGATATTTATCTGTTGATGCTGGCCGAACAGACGTATACCCGTATTCATCGAAAAGTAGCATGATTCGACGTTTGATGCTTGGTGTAGAAAACCGTAGCAGCAAAGTACGTAAAATCAGCACGGATGACCGTGCCGAGATTCAACGCATCAGTTAGGGCCTGCGTCTGGAGCAAGGCCAGTGCCCAGCGCAGGGGCTGCTTATATGTAACCCCTCGTGTGTTCTTGGTCGAGCACACTTCATTTTTCTTGGTTCTTTCTCTCAAAGTTCGAGTGTTTCTCTCCCTTGATCTTGTGGTTTTTGAATTTCACTTATCCATGTATGTATTTCAAGTTTTGTTATTGAAATTACCTTAGGATTGAATGTATGGTAAATTCTTGTACTTGAAATGTTTTTGTATTTGTTGATGTTTGTACTTGTATCTTGAGAATGTTTGAATAGTAGAAGGCTCTTTGTATTTTGTATGAAAAAAAAATTATTTGGTAGCCACCTTGAACTTAAATTATTGGAACTTTGTAGGATTTGAACTTGAACTCTTGCACTTTAGAATTTGTACTTAGAACTTGTAGAGAAAGATTTCACTCGGGAACTTCATAAATCTTGTATAGAAATAGGAACGGATAGCCTAGGCGTCGGTGTGGACCTTGAATACCTGCTTTGACATGGATAGCTTAGGCGTTAGTGTAGACCTTGAATACCTGCTTTGGCATGGATAGCCTAGGCGTTGGTGTAGACCTTAAATACCTGCTTCGGCATGGATAGCCTAGGCGTTGGTGTACACCTTGAACAGTCTCCCAAAATGGAACTCCCTGGCTAGACTTGCACGGCCACTGGGGATTTTCAGACTCTTGAACTTTTGTACGAGCTAGTTTAAGAGATCCCCAAGGCTTGGATGTTTGATTTTTTGTATTTTAAATGATTTATTATGTCTCGTCACACTCGGAGCAAGCTTGCTGAATCCTCGAGCAGCCGAGCGGCTATATATGGAGGACGCTTCTGACAACGAAGCGGCGGAGATAGAGGCACTCCCCTTAGGGATGACTCCTAGGGGAAGACCCAATTTTTATGGTCTTGGATGACATCCCACAGACATTGTATTCCACCCGAGATATCACTTGTCTCACCGGCCAAGTGCTGGCGTGGTATGCCTCACACCCTATTTTGAACTTGCGACTTGAATTGTATAGGTTTGTACTGATCCACCCTTTTTCTAGACTGATAGGACATGGATCCGAGTGTTCTGGTTAGATGAGCTTCTGACTGTCTCTAAGACCATTTTTGCTGTCGAGGAGACCCGAGTGATTTGGGCTCAGACTGGATTAACTGCCTTCTAGGAGGCGCTCCGAGGTTTTGTAGAGATGACGGGCGTCAAAGCCTGGACACTGGCTCTTTTGGAGTGGTGGTGCGACACCAATGACACGTTTCACATGAGCTGGGGGGAGATTACCATCACTCCCTTAGAGTTTTCCATGATTATCGGCCTCCCATTTTCTAAGGTGGAGGTCGTTTTCAACTCAAGCTTGACATGGAGATCTGCTGGCGTCAGGGGCTTGATTGGCCCAGTTGTAAACTCGATCACTTTTAACGACACTACTACTTCAATGAATGTGATCTTGGTGGGTATTGGCATGGTTGGCATGACAATGGAGCAGAAGGTTCGATTCTTTCTTCTGGCACTTGTAGGCCGAGTGGTTGCCCCCGGCAGGAGTAGCCATGTGATTGTGGGCTTCTTGGGGTCTTTGAGGGACTTGCGGGTTGTTTCAGGCCTCAGCTGGGGTAACTTGGCATATATCCACCTTTTGTACGAGATGAAGAATGTTTTAAGGACTGCCCCGGATAGCGCGATTGGCATAGCCGCCATGTGGAGAGTGCTGGAGGTTTGGGAACTCCTTGAACTTTGTATTTTGTACTTGTATTTTGTATGTTGTATTTTGTATGCATAAGACTGACTGATGTCTCATTTTCTTTTGAAGATTTGGGCGTATGAGCATTTTCCTGGCTTGGCGCCTGCTTGCCCTGGAGTTGCGGCTTACCCGTTTGCTGCTTCTTGGGAAGGAGCGGAGCGCAGTATGATGACTACAACATCTTTCCGCAGAGCTTTGCGGGTCATGTCTTTTGAGGAGGTGTGTTTCTATCTTGTAAGATCTTGTAGCAATTGTATTTTGTATGTTGACTGAGCTGCCTGCTTTGTAGGTATGTTGGCGCCCTTTTTCTAGCGTACACACACCGGCTTCGGCTATGCGAGCCTACTTCATTTCCGGGGGGCGTGTGCTGATCTCGGGGATTTATCCCCCCCATGTTGTACCTGGGTGTGCGGGTGACTCTTCAGCACAACACTGCGGGCCGGCTCGTTCCTTTGGATCCTCCAGAATCCATGATGTTGAAGGCTGCCGAGGTTTCTCAGGTCTATGTGGAGAACATGGAGGCGGGTGGCGATTCCCTTTGTCTCCCGTGGGAGAGTTTTGTAGACAGGGGTGCTAGCTACAGAGATTTCCTGTCGAGGCTTGCTCTGGCTGTTCGCTTTATGCCACAGGTAAACTTTGGATTTGAACCTTGTATTCTAGTATTCTTGTACTTCTATATAATTTGAATCTTGTATGTGTTCTTGTAGGTCGAGGAGGTTGACCCGGAGGATGTGCCCTATGTTGACAGGGTCCTCCGCTATGTGGACTTGGATGGGGAGTAGGTAGAGCTCATTGTCCCGATGGCCTCTCCCTCAGAGCAGATGGCGGCCGATGCTCTTCCTGAGCATTATGCAGTTGTGAGTGCTTTTGTATTTCTTGAAATGGTTGTAGTCTTGTATATAGAAATTGTTTTTGAATTTTGTACGTATGCAGGCGCCTCGAGCAAGAGTGCACCGCTGGATGCTCGTAATCGATTCCTTGATGAAGCATTATGTCGACCTGACCAGGAAGCTCACAGGCAGAGACCGAGTTGTAGGTTTACCATTTATGTGATGCTTGTATCTTGAAAATTGTATATAGATATCTGATGCTTGAATTTTGAATTTTTTACAGGAGCATCGTAGGGGCCGTAGAGAGGATAGGACTCCTCAGACTGGTGTTTTGATGGAGCAGACCGGGCGGAACTTGGGTCGGGGCCCTGACTCTAGTGTTGAGACTCATTGTTGGCGCTCAGATGTTGATCCGAGGGATGTTCCCTCTTCTTCTACTCATCCTGGTAGGTATTCGTACTCCATTGGAGATACAGGCGGTAAGATGCCTTATATGATGTTAGGTTATGATACATATGACAATTCATAAATCATGCGGAAAAACCATAAAGCCAGGAAAGCATATTATTTACACATAATTATTTAGCATAGAATGGATGCATACATGTTGTAGCGTGCCTTCCCTAGCTGCGCCCGAACCGAACAAGAACAAGTCTTTAGGACTCCAAATGTCGTCCCTCCGTAGATAGTCCACAGTACGTCCGGATCCGCCTCAAGTTAGACCAACTAGAATCGCCCTTAAGGTGCTTAGGAATTTCGGCTAGTGTTTGCAAGTGTATGGCTGATTTTTATTTCAAAAACTTACCCTTTGAATACTTCAATCGTACCCATAAATTGTGACCCTAGGCACCTATTTATAGGAGTATGGAAAAGGAATTGTAATCCTACTAGGATGTGGATTTGCTAGTTAGAACTTTATTAGGACTCTAAATAACAAAACAAATCTAATAGGATTAGGATTTTAATCTTTGCACAAATCCTAATAGGATTAGGATTTCCCGCACAAGCATTGCAGAAGCCGTGCACCTGCGCAAGCCTTGCGGCCCACGACAGGCGCACAGCCCACGCTGCTGTGCTCTTGCGCGCACACGCCCTTGGCTGGGCCTGGCCTTGCGCTGGGCCTGGTCGAGGCGTGCGTTGATGCGTGCGGTTCGCTGGGCGATGGCCTGGCTTCGTGCTCGGCCTTCGTCTAGCCGGCCTCGTCCGATGCTAATTTGTACGATACACTTCCGATTAAATTCCCGATTCCGGAATTCATTTCCGATACGAACAATATTTAATATTTCCGATTCCGGAATTAATTTCCGTTTCGAACAAATATTTAATATTTCCGTTTCCGGAATTATTTTCCGATTCCGATAATATTTCCGATTCTGACAATATTTCCGTTTCCGGCAATATTTCCTATTTCGGCAATATTTCCATTTTCGATAATATTTTCCGATACGTACCATGTTTCCGTTTCCGGCAACATCTACGACTTGGATAATATTTATATTTCCGATACGATCCATATTTCCGTTTCCGGCAATATCATCGTTTCCGGAGTATTCATTTCTTGCTTGTGACGATCTCAGCTCCCACTGAAACCAAGATCCGCCGATTCCGAATATCCATAGATAGAGTATTTAATGCCATTAAATACTTGATCCGTTTACGTACTATTTGTGTGACCCTACGGGTTCAGTCATGAGTAAGCCGTGGATTAATATCATTAATTCCACTTGAACTGAAGCGGCCTCTAGCTAGGCATTCAGCTCACTTGATCTCACTGAATTATTAACTTGTTAATTAATACTGAACCGCGTTTATTAGACTTAACATAGATTGCATACTTGGACCAAGGGCATTATTTCCTTCAGTCTCCTACTTGTCCTAAGGGACAAGTGTGCATTTCCTAATTCCTCTGTCGCTCGATGCTTGCTCTTGAACATAAGGTAAGAGTTGTCATCCTTATTATGTCTAGAGGTGTTTCTCGGTTTCAAAGTTCAACTGATCAAATAAACAGATAATCATAGCCTATGATTCATCCGAGCACGGCCATGCATTTCACAGTTTCTAGCTCTCCGAGTGGCCTTGTACAACTTTTAAGCATCTCATCCCGATTTATGGGAGGACAATCCCAATCTTGCGATCTTAAGATTAGACTTCGTTTGATAGGTGATTACCTGAGCGTTGCCTTTATAGCCTCCTTTTACGGTGCGACGGTTGGTCAACGTCAAAGCAACCAGTTCTCAAACAAGTAATCTCAAATCACTCAGGTATTGAGGATTTAGTGTCTAATAATTTTAATGAAATTTACTTATGACAGATTTTCATCTCTTACAGTAAAGTTTCATAGGTCTGTCCGATACTAGTCTTCCCAAAGTAAGTATCTATGCAAATGATTATGACATTGCCATCTCCACATAGTTCAAGAAACAGAACTACTAGTCATCTTGCATTCTAGTCGTCTAACGTTTTCTATGCGTCCTATTTTATAGAAAACTCCGACCAGGGACCATTTTCAACTTTTGACATTCAAGTTCACTTGATAGACATTTCTTAGTCACAGGACTGGTCCTGACAGTCTATCTTGAATATATCGTCAATTTGAAATGACTCATCATTTAATAAACCACAAATTAAATGGAAAAATGAATTCTATTCATTTATTGTGAATGATTAACCAATAATGTTTTACAAAGTTTTAAACTCTAAAACTTTAAAACATCAAACAAGGATATCAAAGCCATTCTCCAATATGCTTGATTCCCATAGCTGCAGTGTGCGAGTTGTGCTTCGCCTGCGGCAGAGGTTTAGTCAATGGATCTGATATGTTGTCATCAGTTCCAATCTTGCTTATCTCGACTTCCTTTCTTTCAACGAACTCTCGTAGAAGGTGAAATCTACGAAGTACATGCTTGACTCTCTGGTGGTGTCTAGGCTCCTTTGCCTGTGCAATAGCTCCGTTATTATCACAATACAGGGCTATTGGTCCTTTAATGGAGGGGACTACACCAAGTTCGCCTATGAACTTCCTTAGCCATATAGCTTCCTTTGCTGCTTCATGTGCAGCAATGTACTCCGCTTCAGTTGTAGAATCCGCAATGGTGCTTTGCTTAGCACTTTTCCAGCTTACTGCACCTCCGTTGAGGCAGAAGACAAACCCAGGCTGTGATCTGAAATCATCTTTGTCGGGTTGGAAACTTGCGTCCGTATAGCCTTTAACAATTAATTCATCATCTCCACCATAGACCAGGAAGTCATCTTTGTGCCTTATCAGGTACTTCAGAATATTCTTGGCAGCAGTCCAATGCGCCTCTCCTGGGTCTGACTGGTATCTGCTCGTAGCACTGAGTGCGTACGCAACATCTGGGCGTGTACATATCATAGCATACATTATTGAACCAATCAATGATGCATATGGAATCCCATTCATTCGTCTACGCTCATCAAGTGTTTTTGGGCACTGAGTCTTGCTTAGAGTTATTCCATCAGACATGGGTAGGTAGCCTCGCTTGGAGTCTGCCATCTTGAACCTATCAAGCACCTTATTGATATAAGTGCTTTGACTAAGTCCAATCATCCTTTTAGATCTATCTCTGTAAATCTTGATGCCCAATATGTACTGTGCTTCTCCTAGATCCTTCATCGAAAAACATTTCCGAAGCCAAATCTTGACAGAGTTCAACATAGGAATGTCATTTCCGATAAGTAATATGTCGTCGACATATAATACTAGGAAAGCAATTTTGCTCCCACTGACCTTCTTGTATACACAAGATTCGTCTGCGTTTTTGATGAAACCAAAGTCACTGACTGCTTCATCAAAACGTATATTCCAGCTCCTTGATGCCTGCTTCAATCCATAGATTGATTTCATTAGCTTGCATACCTTTTTAGCATTCTTTGGATCCTCAAAACCTTCAGGTTGTGTCATAAACACAGTTTCTGTTAAAACGACGTTTAAGAAAGCAGTTTTGACATCCATCTGCCATATTTCGTAATCGTAATATGCAGCGATTGCTAACATTATCCGAATAGACTTTAGCATTGCAACTGGTGAAAAGGTTTCATCGTAATCCACACCGTGGACTTGCCTGTAACCTTTTGCAACCAATCTAGCTTTGAAAACTTCAAGTTTCCCATCCTCGTCCTTTTTCAGTTTGAAAACCCATTTGCTTCCAATGGCTTGGTAGCCATCTGGCAAATCGACCAAATCCCATACTTGGTTTTCAGACATGGAGTCTAATTCAGATTGCATGGCTTCTTGCCATTGCTTGGAGCTAGGGCTCGTCATAGCTTGTTTGTAAGTCGCAGGTTCATCACTTTCAAGTAATAGAACGTCATAGCTCTCGTTCGTCAAAATACCTAAGTACCTTTCAGGTTGAGATCTATATCTTTGCGATCTACGCGGGGTAACATTTCTAGATTGACCATGATTCTCACCAGATACTTCTAAAGATCTCTGAGTTTCATCCTGAATGTCATCTTGAGCATTCTCTAGAGTTTGTTGTTCGACTCGAATTTCTTCGAGGTCTACTTTTCTCCCACTTGTCATTTTGGAAATGTGATCTTTCTCCAAAAAGACACCATCTCGAGCAACAAATACCTTGTTCTCAGATGTATTGTAGAAGTAATAACCCTTTGTTTCCTTTGGATAGCCCACAAGGATACATTTGTCAGATTTCGGATGAAGTTTGTCTGAAATTAATCGTTTGACGTATACTTCACATCCCCAAATCTTAAGAAAAGACACATTTGGAGGCTTTCCAAACCATAACTCATATGGAGTCTTTTCGACAGCTTTAGATGGAGCTCTATTTATAGTGAGTGCAGCTGTATTTAGTGCATGTCCCCAAAATTCTATTGGAAGTTCGGCCTGACCCATCATTGACCTGACCATGTCTAGCAAGGTTCTGTTCCTCCGTTCCGACACACCGTTCCATTGTGGTGTTCCAGGAGGAGTCAATTCTGATAGAATTCCACATTCTTTCAGATGGTCATCAAATTCATAGCTCAGATATTCACCGCCTCTATCAGACCGCAGTGCCTTAATCTTCTTGCCTAATTGATTCTCTACTTCACTCTGAAATTCCTTGAATTTGTCAAAGGATTCAGACTTATGCTTCATTAGGTAGACATAACCATATCTACTGAAGTCATCAGTGAAAGTGATAAAGTAGCTGAAACCACCTCTAGCATTTGTACTCATTGGTCCATATACATCTGTATGGATTAAACCCAATAGTTCAGTTGCTCTTTCTCCAACTTTAGAGAAAGGTTGCTTTGTCATTTTGCCAAGTAAACATGATTCGCATTTACCATAATCCTCTAAGTCAAATGGTTCTAGAATTCCTTCCTTTTGAAGTCTTTCTAAGCGTTTCAAGTTTATATGGCCTAATCGACAATGCCACATATAGGTGAGATCTGAATCATCCTTTTTGGCCCTTTTGGTATTTATGTTATAAACTTGTTTGTCGTGATCTAATAAATAAAGTCCATTGACTAATCTAGCAGATCCATAAAACATCTCTTTAAAATAAAACGAACAACTATTGTCTTTTATTAAAAAGGAAAATCCCTTAGCATCTAAGCAAGAAACTGAAATGATGTTTTTAGTAAGACTTGGAACATGGAAACATTCTAATACAGTCTATAACGAAAATACCTGAAGATGGAACGACTGTTCCGTTCTTCTGATCTTCCTTTAGCTTCAAGGAATCTCTCTTCCTATGCCCCTTCTTCTTGCAGTAGAAGCATTCGGATTCAGAAGTGGGTTGACTGACCTTCCTCTTTTCAGACTTGGCGCCAGTTTGCTTAGTTGGGCTGGCCTTGTTGCCACCTTTCTTAGCATTCCTCTTCTTTCCAGATTTTTTGAACTTTCCCCCACACACCATAAGCACATCTTGCTTATCACTTTTGAGCGTCTTTTCAGCGGTTTTCAGCATACCGTGAAGCTCAGTGAGCGTTTTGTCCAGACTATTCATACTGTAGTTCAGTTTAAACTGATCATACCCGTTATGAAGAGAATGGAGGATGGTGTCTACAGCCATTTCCTGAGAGAATTGCTGATCCAGCCGACTCATATTCTCAATGAGTCCAATCATTTTGAGAACATGTGGACTTACGGGCTCGCCTTTCTTAAGCTTGGTCTCAAGAATTTGCCTATGAGTCTCGAATCTTTCGACTCGAGCCAGATCTTGGAACATGTTCTTCAACTCACTGATGATTGTGAAAGCATCTGAGTTGATGAACGTTTTCTGCAGATCTGCACTCATGGTGGCGAGCATTAGACATTTCACATCCTTGTTGGCATCAATCCAACGATTGAGGGCTGCCTGAGTGACCCCGTCGCCTGCGGCTTCGGGCATCGCCTCATCTAGGACATACTCCTTTTCTTCCTGCATAAGAACTATTTGCAAGTTCCTTTGCCAGTCAAGGAAGTTTTTCCCGTTCAACTTCTCCTTTTCGAGAATTGACCGAATGTTGAATGAATTGTTGTTTGCCATAGTTAAAACTACAATTGAAAAGAATAAACAAATAAATAACCATTCACAGTTTCTCTTAATAAACTTAAATTCTAGCATACATGCATAATTCAATGTTCATTAAGCATTTTATTCAAGTTATGTGTTCCGGCAGGTGTGAATAACATGATTCCAAGATCCTAAAATCATTGAAGAATTAAGCACAGTTTGTCGACTTAATCCTAAAACATCTTAGGTAAGCAAAAGCCTTTGCTAATAGTCTAGAAACTATTCTTGGTTGATAGGTACGTCTAAGAACTTATTAGGTAAACCTATCGATTTTGCCACGACATAAAAGGACTCCTTACTTATATCGTCGAGTTTCACCAAAACTAACATGTACTCACAATTATTTGTGTACCTTGCCCCTTTAGGACTAATAAGTAATACCTCGCTGAGCGAAAACTATTACTAGATTGATGTAAAGGATATCCAAGCAAGTGTATATTTTGGCATGGCACCTTTTAACTCAATTTTTAAGTTTGGAACTTAAGGCTCTTATTATGTTGGTTAGATTTTAAGTGAACTAAAATCCTTAATCATGCAACATAATCAAGCTTTGATATCATGCATATTTAAGACATATTTAAAAGCAATAAATAACTTAAAACATGCATAAGATAAATGTGATCTAGTATGGCCCGACTTCATCTTGAAGCTTCAACTTCAAAGTCTGTCTTGAAAATCTCCGTGGGAGGCACCATTTTCTTCAAATAGGATAAGCTATAACTAAAACTAATTACAACTATTTGATGGTACGCAGACCATATTTGAATTGAAAAACAATTTTGGTACTTTAGACCAATTACATTCAAATTAATGGTACGCAGACCATATTTCTATCCTATTTGGGCCATACTAGTCACTTCATAACCTGCAAAACAATACATATACAATATATACCATTCACCCATTCATTACCATGAATGGCCCACATAGTTGGTTAGTAAATCACATTATGCATCACATAAACATTTGCAGCAATTAATTAAGGGCACCAATAATCTACAAATTATTCAGTCCTTATTAATTCTAATCAAGAGTTTATGACTAAAAGGGCTCCCACTTAAACCAATAAATTCATATGCTTTACTAATTTTAAACATAAAAATGTATTTCTAGTCTAACCGGAAACATACAAATTTAATTAAAATTTAAAGCTCATATAAATTTATAATTGAATCCACAAATTTAATTTATTTTCAGTCGTATTTAAATTAATTCATGATTTTAATTTTAGTAAAATAATTAGAATAAATAAAATTTATTATAATTATAATATTCAAAATTAAAATCCAAGAAAACAATTTAATTTATTAATTTTTAAAATTAATTAAAATTACGTAAACTGAAAATTTCAAATTAAAATTTTAAAACAATCTAATCGTGACGCAACATCACCACGCAACGCACAGCCATAGGCCACACGCACACAGCCATCGTTGGCCATGTGCGCGCAGCCCATGCGCTGCGTCGCATCGCTGCTGCATTCCATCGCAAGGCATCCGAGGCTTGCTTGGCCTCTGGCTCGTTGCGCGCCTGCCCTCGTCGCACGCGAGCTTGCGCTCATCGCACGAGGCAGTGGCATGCGAGCAGGCGCTCGCTGCGCGCGAGCGATCGATGCTGGGCGTAACGCTCGTGGCACGCGAGCTTGCGCTCGTTGCGCGCGAGGCTCCGCACGCTTGTGCGAGGCAGTGCGCGCTGTGGCGCAGCTCGCTTGCTGCCCACACGCGACTGCTCGTGCCTTGCTTTCGCCCTTGCCCATGTGCCCATTGCACACAGCCCACGACACAAGGCAGGGCTGCTGCCTTGTGCTCGTGCACAATGCCCTTGCTCGCTGCATTCGTACCGCATGGGCGACGAGCTCCCTTGCTCGTCGTCGCATGCCCGCACTATACAACAACCCTTAAGGGTAACACGTAGCGTCCATTGCTTTGTGCGTGCAAGTTATATAAGCGAATCGCATAAAAATTAAAAATTTTATTTTCAAAATTAATGACAAATTAATAAATCATATTAATTTCATAATTTTAGGGCGAAAATTCGAAAATTTATTATTTAATTGATTTCCGATTGACACGGATTCAAGTCTAGGTCATAAAAATTTAAAATTTAACATAAATTTACAATTTTTATGGTGGTTTTTAATCATAGGTATCTAATTAAATTATAACTAATTATGAAAATCAAATTAATTCTAAATTATTCCAATTTTCAACAAATTAATCATAATTACAAATTAGATTGCATAATTAACAAGGCTAGGCATTCAAACTTGTTAAACATATACAGTAGGTCAATCAAAAATTCAAGATTTATCAACAAGAATCGCAACTATTTAATTTAACATCTTAAATTTACGAAATTTTGCATTCGAAAAACTAAAACCTCCGAAAAATCATGCGGAAAAACCATAAAGCCAGGAAAGCATATTATTTACACATAATCATTTAGCATAGAATGGATGCATACATGTTGTAGCGTGCCTTCCCTAGCTGCGCCCGAACCGAACAAGAACAAGTCTTTAGGACTCCAAATGTCGTCCCTCCGTAGATAGTCCACAGTACGTCCGGATCCGCCTCAAGTTAGACCAACTAGAATCGCCCTTAAGGTGGTTAGGAATTTCGGCTAGTGTTTGCAAGTGTATGGCTGATTTTTATTTCAAAAACTTACCCTTTGAATACTTCAATCGTACCCATACATTGTGACCCTAGGCACCTATTTATAGGAGTATGGAAAAGGAATTGTAATCCTACTAGGATGTGGATTTGCTAGTTAGAACTTTATTAGGACTCTAAATAACAAAACAAATCTAATAGGATTAGGATTTTAATCTTTGCACAAATCCTAATAGGATTAGGATTTCCCGCACAAGCACTGCGCACAAGCCGTGCACCTGCGCAAGCCTTGCGGCCCACGACAGGCGCACAGCCCACGCTGCTGTGCTCTCGCGCGCGCGCGCCCTTGGCTGGGCCTGGCCTTGCGCTGGGCCTGGTCGAGGCGTGCGTTGGTGCGTGCGGCTCGCTGGGCGATGGCCTGGCTTCGTGCTGGGCCTTCGTCTAGCGGGCCTCGTCCGATGCTAATTCGTACGATACGCTTCCGATTAAATTCCCGATTCCGGAATTCATTTCCGATACGAACAATATTTAATATTTCCGATTCCGGAATTAATTTCCGTTTCGAACAAATATTTAATATTTCCGTTTCCGGAATTATTTTCCGATTCCGATAATATTTCCGATTCTGAAAATATTTCCGTTTCCGGCAATATTTCCATTTCCGATAATATTTTCCGATACGTACCATGTTTCCGTTTCCAGCAACATCTACGACTATATTGCTTAGTTTGTGGCTCTTAAGTAACCATGTTATTAATCTAATTACTATTATTAATTTGGAATTTAGCACTATAGGGGTAATGGAAATTCCATGTTCCAATGACAAATAAATGTGATTTTATGCCTGAATGGACTTTTGCTCATTCAATTTGATTGTTGGTGTTTGCTTTGCGATTCAGCCAGGTTGCCGATTTTCACCGATTGTTGGCTTTTGCCTTAGTTGAAAGTTATATTTGAGAATGAGTCTTTGAAATATTAAACAAAGTCTAATGAACATGTAAAGGGTTTAAAATACTTATTTAAGTTCATTAGTTGAAAGTTAGGAACGAAATAAGTCATTTTAGTCTAACTATAACGAATAAACGAGCCTTAAATGTACATAACATGACCAAAGTAGGTGATAATGAGTCTTTCAAACAAAAAAAAACTAAGTGTATTAAGCATGTAAAACGTTTTAAATACTTATTTAAGTTCACTAGTTTAAAGTTGATACCAAAATAAACCATTTTAGGCAAAATGTCGCCTATAATGATCAAACGAGCCTTAAATGTGTATAACTTGACTAAAGTAGGTGAAAATCAGTATTTGAACTTAAAACTAAGTATATTTGACATGTAAAAGGTTTAAAATACTTATTTAAGTTCATTAGTTGAATATTAGGACTGAAATAAACCATTTTAGTCAAAATGTGATCTATAATGATCAAACGAGCCTTAAAGGTGTATAACTTGACCCAAGTAGGTGAGAATGAATCTTAGAAACATTAAAGTAAGTCTAATAAACATATAAAGGGTTTAAAATTCTTATTTATATTCATTAGTTCAAAATTGGGAGTGAAATAAGCCATTTTAGGCAAATACGACCTATAATAAACAAACTAGCCTAAAATGTGAATAACTTGTCCAAAGTAGGTGAGATTTAGGCTTAGAAACTTTAAAATAAGGCTAATAAACTTGTAAATGGTTTTTAATACTTATTTAGGTTCATTAGTTCAAAGTTGGGACTAAAATAAGCCATTTTAGTCAAAATATGGCCTATAATGATCAAATAAGCCTTAAATGTGTATAACTTGACCAAAGTAGGAGAATGAGTATTTTAAAATTAAAACTAAGTATATTTTAAAATGGTTTCAAATACTTATTTAAGTTCATTAGTTGAAACTTAGGAGCGAAATAAGTCATTTTAGTTAAAATATGAATTATAATGAACAAACGAGCCTTAAATGTGCATAACATGACCAAAGTAGGTGAGAATGGGTATTTGAACATAAAAATAACTATATTTGACATGTAAAAGGTTTAAAATACTTATTTAATTTCATTAGTTGAAAATTAGGAGCGAAATTAGTTTAAAACGAGTAGGTTTGAGATGGCCATTGAGTAAATGATGAGCCTAATGTGAAGTTTATGATCAATAACATTGGATCTTACAAGTCAAGATGCATACAATATTATGCAAGGTAGATGTTTCCAACCAGTTATCATATTTCGTAAGGCGCAAAGCATGCATGTTCAATAAATTGAAAAAGTTCCAACTTGACACTTCTGTTTTTTTTAATGTACTTTGATTTTGGTTGGTAACATCTTACTCTTTTTTCTCACGGGTTCTATAGGTGTTTGCATGACATCTTCGCTGTTTGGTAAATATGAAGATGGGGACATCGTGAATAAGTTACAAGAGATGTATGAGGTATATGGAATTTATCTATATCTATTTAGGTAAAAGGTTTAGAATATATATTTAGATTCATTCGTTAAGAGTTAAGAGCGAAAACGACAATTTTAGTCAAAATAATGACATATAACAATCAAACGACCCTTAAATGTGCATAACTTGACCAAATTAGGTAATAATGAGAATTATAAACATAAACCTAAGTATATTAAACATGTAAAAGGTTTAGAATATCTATTTAAATTCATTAGTTAAGAGCTAGGAGCAAAAACGACAATTTTAGTCAAAATATGACATATAACAATTAAACGACCCTTACATGTGTATAACTTGATCAAACTAAGTAAGAATGAGACTTAGAAACATAAAACCAAGTATGTTAAACATGTATATGGTTTCAAATACCTTTTTAGGTTCATTAGTTAAGAGTTAGGAAAGAAAACGACAATTTTAGTCAAAATATGACATATAACGATCAAACGACCCTTAAATGTGCATAACTTGACCAAACTAGGTAAGAGTTAGACTTGGAAACTTAAAACCATATATGTTAAACATTTATATGGTTTGGAATACCTTTTTAGGTTCATTAGTTAAGAGTTAGGAGCGAAAACGACAATTTTAGTCAAAATATGACATATAACGATCAAACGACCCTTAAATGTGCATAACTTGACCAAAATAGGTACGAATGGGACTTATAAACATAAAAACAAGTATGTTAAACATGTATATGGTTTCAAATACTTTTTTAGGTTCATTAGTTAAGAGTTAGGAGCGAAAACGATAATTTTAGTCAAAATATGACATATAAGGATCAAATGACCCTTAAATGTGCATTACTTGACCAAAATAGGTAAGAATGAGAGTTAGAAACATAAAACCAAGCATGTTAAACATGTATATGATTTAAAATACCTTTTTAGGTCCATTAGTTAAGAATTATGAGCGAAAACGACAATTTTAGTCAAAATATAACATATAAGGATCAAAAGACCCTTAAATGTGCATAACTTGATTAAAATAGGTAATAATGAGACTTAGAAACATAAAAACAAGTATGTTAACCATGTATATGGCTTCAAATACCTTTTTAGGTTCATTAGTTAAGAGTTAGGAGCGAAAACGACAATTTTAGTCAAAATATGACATATAACGATCAAACGACCCTTAAATATGCATTACTTGACCAAACTAGGTAAGAATGAGACTTAGAAACATAAAACCAATCATTTTAAACATGTATATGGTTTAAAATACCTTTTTAGGTCCATTAGTTAAGAATTAGCAGCGAAAACGACAATTTTAGTCAAAATATAACATATAAGGATCAAAAGACCCTTAAATGTGCATAACTTGACCAAAATAGGTAAGAATGAGACTTAGAAACATAAAAAAAGTATGTTAACCATGTATATGGCTTCAAATACCTTTTTAGGTTCATTAGTTAAGAGTTAGGAGCGAAAACGACAATTTTAGTCAAAATATGACATATAACGATCAAACGACCCTTAAATATGCATTACTTGACCAAACTAGGTAAGAATGAGACTTAGAAACATAAAACCAAGTATGTTAAACAATTATATGGTTTGGAATACCTTTTTAGGTTCATTAGTTAAAAGTTAGGAGCTAAAACAACAATGTTTGTAAAATTATTACATATAACGATCAAACGACCCTTAATTGTGCATAACTTGACCAAATTAGGTAATAATGAGACTTATAAACATAAAAACAATATGTTAAACATGTAAAAGGTTTAGAATATCTATATAGGTTCATTAGTTAAGAGTTTGGATCGAAAACGACATTTTTATTCTTTATTTCATTGGTATGAGCAAATTAAGTCTTACTTTATTTTACGATACAATATTTATAATATAACTAACTAAAGTATACATATATTTTTTTTATTGTCGATCTTCGTAAGGTACTCAAAAATTCGAGGGAGGAGCCTTTCACGATTGAAGAGATAAATGAAGTTCGAGAAAAGTTGGCAAACTTCATTTCTAGTGATTGTCTTTGATATTTTCTTGTAGTGAATTTTAGTATTGTTTTTGATATTTCCTTGTAATGAATTTTAGGTTACGGATGCTAGTTTTTTATGACTGCTGTACAATTTAATTATCTATATAATTGGGTACTTTTTTATATGATGTATGGAGGTTAACTAGTGGCGTGGTCCAATTATATAAAATATGTGGCAGGAAAATAGGATATATAACAAATACGACTCGTTTATAGGCTCGTATATATATCACAAGTGCGGGCTCATTCCCAAAATTGGCAGCACAAAAGTTGTCAAGTGCGGGCTCATTTACAAAATTGCCAGCACAAAGTTTGTCAAGTGCGGGCTCATTTTAAAAATTGGCAACACAAAAGTTGTCAAGTGCGGGCACGTATTCGAAAATTGGCAGCACAAAGTTGTCAAGTGCGGGCACATTTTCTAAACTGGCAGCACAAAAATAGTTTTGTGCGGGCTCATATATTGGCAGCACTTGAGAAATGCCAAGTGCGGGCAGGCCATGTGCTGCACATGTAAAAGTCCGCACTAAACCCCTTAAAATGAGCCCGCACTTGAGGTTTTTTCCTCTAGTGTTCCGCTGTTTGTTTTCAAAGTTAGACTATAAAGGTTAAACCGGTTTTTAATTCATTATTTCATCTGCCTTATACGTTCCATCGTGGCAGTAACACCCCTATGTTTCTCTATTCTCAAATATAAGGTGTTTTAAATAGGGAGGATTATAGGGGTGTTACAAAATGGTATCCGAGCTATTGGTTTTCAGTTCCAATTTTTTATTTTATTTTTTTTATTTTTTTCAAATAATTTTTGTTTTCAAAGTTTACGAAAGAAAATTGTTTTTAATAAGGGTGGTAAAAGGAAAGTATTGCATAGATATTAAACTAGATTAGATCCTGTTCACGCACGGATTTTGTTCATTTTTTTTTCACAAAATATTTAAATGAATATCCCCCAAACTACTGCATAGTTATAACATTTTTAACATACTCGTTTAAATTTATTTATCTAATATACATATTTAAAAAGCTAATATGGTAATTTGACCAAAATATTGAGTGATATATTTTCTGTTATTAATATAGCGATTTGACTAAAATATCTTCAAAGTTAGAATATATTATTATTACGTCTTATTGCCATAATTTATAAATTAAATTTTGTTTACATACATAAATAGTTTATAAAAAAGATAGAGAATAAAAATAAAATAAAACAGATACATTTTTTTGGGAAAGTGATTTTTGGCGGGAAAAAATCGCACCAGGAATTGACACGTGTCATTCCTGGTGTCTCTTTTAGTATATAGTAATAGATAATAGATTATATATATGATTTAAGTAAGTGATTAAATATCGAAATGAAGTATGTGTCAGATTATGCTTTTGATGTCGTAATGTCGTTGTGCTAGTGGTTGCCCCACAATAAGGTTATAAGTGTGTTTAACTATGGAAGTGTCTTGCGTGCTATTGTGTACCAGCTAATCTCCTTATTTTGTGGTCTAGCAAATAATTAAACAAACGTTATACACATTATTCATGTTGAGTTCATCAGAGGTGTTATCAGCAAATATAAGAGTGCTCATATGGATGGTTAATATTACGGTTGCGGCTTTTGTTATTGATACTCTATGGAGTAATATTATTAAGGATTGTGCGACCTATTACTATATTTCCTAAGAGAAAAGAATTTTAGTTATGGACGAGTGTCATAATCAGAGATATGCGGTACTAAGTATATTATTAGCCTAGAAGTTTTATAATTTTTTTTTTTTTTTTTGAAGATAAGAACAAAAGTTAGGGTAGTCTTGTCTCAAGGTTGTACCCTAACTTATCAAAAGATATAAAATAAGAAAACTTACTATCTACATAGGGGTCAATATCTTGATGGGTCTGGATGTTGTGACCTATGGCAGCAACGTAGTCTGCTGCACGATTGGCTTCTCTATAAATATGGCGCGAGGAAGAAGTCTCAAAATGTTCTAAAAGTTGATTGATATCTTTCATTAGCATCTGAATCTTCCATGGGCATTGGGCTCGACCTTGTAAAATATTAATGATCAGTAAGTTATCACATTCTATAAAAATGTGACGAATGTTCAACTGCTAATTGGAGGCCGTTTCGAAGAGCCATAGCTTCCGCAAGGAGAGGAGAAGAAGTTCCCAGATTGTAGGATCTACTGATTACGTTATTACCTAGGTGGTCCCGAATAACAACCCCTGCTGTTCCAGAGTATTGTCGCACTGACCCATCAAAATTGAGTTTAAGCACACCCGGAGCAGGAGGAGACCAAGCAACGCGTATAGTGCGTGAAGGAGGTATAATAGCGTTGTGATGAACAGTGTCACTCGACGAATCTAGACATGTGCGCAAATTCCATTTTGTGAATATTCTGTAAGTTCTAGTGTAAATGCCCATTATTGAGACAGGAGTCTGTCGAAAAATGTAGGCGTTACGCGTTTTCCAAATACTCCAAATAGATGTGATTATCTTTCGGGTCGGGAGAGTGACATTTTTCCGTAGTTCTCGAAAAAGAGTAAGAACAGAAGAAGAGCGGAGATGAGTACCAAGCCAGCGAACTAAAATATTTGCATCCCAGAAGTCTTTAGTTATGGGACAATGAAAAAATAAATGATCTTGTGTTTCGTTTTGAGTACCACAAAATGGGCAACAATTAGGGATATTAATATGTCTATAAGATAAATTATCCCGAGTCGGTAGACTATTGTGCAGTAATTGCCAGACAAAAAATTTTAATTTCGGAGGAATGTCTAGCTTCCATATCCAAGAGAATTCCCACTTAGAGGGAGAAAGAAAATTATGGGCTAACCATGTAGCGGATTTAACGGTAAAATCTCCAGTGCTAGAGAAACCCCAACAGGGTTCGTCTGGTATTTCAGTGATAGGTAATGGGATACCTTTAATGATTTGCACAATAACTGGTGGAAGAATCAGGGAGAGGGCTTGAATATCCCATGTGCGATCATCATTGATGAAGTGATTAACTGTAAGATCAAGATTTTGGATGACCGACGTATCTAATAGAAGTTTTATAAATGCAATATTACGAGTGATATTTATTTTTCTCTTATGAGTAATAAAGATTTAGTTTCAGTGCTATTTAAATTCTTTCATATATAATATTAGAGAATAATTTGAGAGTTATTAGAGTAACTCAATTTTGTTATGCCTAGAGTAATATATTAAGTGGTTTGAATCTTTTTATTTATGTTCAAAGTTATGTATAGATAGAAAATTTTCAAATGTTTATGTTCTTTATGTGACAACAAAATTGTAGAGTTTTATTTGTATCTCAAAGAAATGATGCTTATGGTTAGTAAAAAAACAAAAAAATTTATCACATTTTCATGTTCGTGTCCAAAAAAAAAATTATACGATATGGGTTACAGTAAGTAGAATTTTACAAGTTAGGAGATATGTGTGAGAGTGAAGGTAATGTCTCTTATTTTATTACTATTGTGAGCCATATGCGAAGTAATGGGCAAGCATAAGGAATTTTTGTTGAATTGGTGTTGTTCATGATGTACATATTATGGTTATCGGGGTATGTGGGCCAATGTTCAAGAAACTCTAAACATTACAAGAATTGGAGGATCACAAGTCTTAAAGGAGCAAAAACCAAACCAATGGTTGTATAAGAGTTTGAGATTAAGCGAAAGAACTTATATCCAATTACTATCTAGAATGAGATTGGATAAGCTTATGTTTGATAGGTACAAGGAATTCATAAATCGTATTCCCGTAAACTATATTGAATGTGAATGTATTCATAGAGAATTGTATAAAAGAATTGCATGTTCGTCATGCGGAGTGGAAGTGAAAGATTGAAGAATTATGTAAAAATGTTTGGAGATTGAGTATTTTGAGATAAAGAAAAATTATTTGAGGTAAATGGGAGAGTATTGAAACCTTGAACTTGTAAGGAAGAGGCACAGGGAAAATATAGATGAACTTGACAAGTATAAAGTCATTAAGATAGTTTAGTTTTAAAGGAATATGAGAAAGGATTAAAAGAAAAAGTTAAAGATCATCCTTAAAAAAGGAGATTATACCAAATTGTATGAGTCTTGAAAAAAAAATAAAAAAATAATAAAGTTAGAGCAGAATAAATCATATGATGTTAAGAGAAGATTTGAGTGGTTCAGGATCGTGAATTTAAGAGAAGATTTCTCCCATAAAAAGAGTGATGAATTCTAGAAAAAAGGGAGTATGAGCGGAAATTGTCCGGTTGTTAAAATTAATAAGATATCGGGAAAATAGCGTGTAAATGTAGAAAATGAGTTATATTAGTGATTTTCTTATTTGGAAACCAAGCAAAACCTTGGAATTATAACTTCAAAGTTAGAATAATAAGGATGGAAATATCGTTAAGGTCCTATGATCATTGTAATCCACGAGTCTGGAGAGGACATGAGAAAGAACTACCCAAAATTATTTTCATCGAGTTATGATGAGTTTCGGGGACGTTACTTTTTTTTAAGGGGGTAGAAACCGTCCAAACTTTCTGCATTTTTCTATGGTTTTAAGATATGTGTGTATTCCCTATCGAAAGGTGTCAGCAGGTGCGCGGAGCCGGAGATTGGTTTGCCCTTTTGGAGGAGAGAAGGGATAGGCTATTTGCAGGACCATTCCACTGATAAGAGTGTGAGATTTGGGAAGAATCTTTGTCACACAATTTATCAACAAGGCCGAATCTAAAGTAATTTTTCTAAGGGTTTATTTGTTAAAGTATCGACAAGTTTGAAATCCAAAGCAATTTTTTTTAAATCATTTAAAAAGGTGAACCCTAAATTTCGAGGGCGAAACTTGTTTTAAGGAGGTAACTGTGTGATACTCCGTAACTTTATCATTTTATTATATATTATAAAAATATGGAACCCCAAGTTTCGAGGTCGAAACTTCTTATAAGGGGTAAAGCATGTGATACTCCGTATTTTTGTGAATTTTATTAGATGTTTCAAGGAAATATATTAAGTTTTATGTTTCAAATATTTTGAAATGTTATTATATTAATCAAGGACACAAATAGATGTGAAGTTTTATATTCTAATTAAAGAAAATAAATTTTTGGAAAAGGAAAAGGAGTACATATTCTAAGGTTTCATTGAGAATAAAAAGTGTTAGAGGGTTTGACCTTATTTTACCCTAATTAGTCAATGAAGGACTAGTTAATCAGAATTATTTTTATTAAACCCCTAAACCCATCTTTTGCTTTTGGTCTTTTGTTTCACGCCTCCACCGTCCTCTTCTCCCGTGTTTCCTTCTCTTGGATGTGTCGGTTCATGCTACAGTGCTACTGCGTTCTTTCCTCGCGGCTAGCTCAACCGCCTTCACCACCACCATGTGTACCAAGTTCGTAGAAGGGAGATTCTAGCTAGCCCGTTACCCTTAAGCTATTTTCGTACTTCAAAAAGGTACGTACTAGTCCTAAAGAGTACTAGTAGTATTAGTGGCATGAGTAGGACATGGAATGGTTTGTATTTTAATGATTGTGTTGTGATGCATACACTTGGGAGTAAGTCGTTGTTGTTTATTTATTATAAGAAGAAAGCATTATCTTTAACAGTATTTCATGTTTCTTTACAAGTTTACTATTGTCAATTAGACTAAGTTCAAACATAGTATGTTAGGAGGTTCCTCAAAACCTCCGAGCCAAGGACTAAAGGCTTAATAATGAGTGTCCTAATTGTTTGATCCCTCGTCCTAAACAGTTAGAAGTTGTGTTTCTTATATTGTACATATATTATGTAAAATTACTAAAGCATTTAAAGTGAAAGGAATGGCTTGTAAGCTCTCAGAGAAAATTTCTCGAGTAGTAGCAGTATGAGTAAAGGGACAATCTTCGTATTAGTATCCTGCACTTTTTATTATGCGCTAGGGCGCTTGTACCTACAGAAATCGAGTTAACTAAGTAGTTAAACTTCCTGGAGAAGGCACGTCAAGGACTCTTCTCAGGGGTATGCATACTGATTCAAGGTTTGTTTGTACTAGAGGACGCTCTAGTAAGTTTAAAGTTACATATTCGAAGGCACGTCTAGGACTCTTCGACACTCTTATATGATCGTTAGGTACGATCAATATTTTATATTACAACGCCAATTCTAATTCACATAAATCAAGGTTGAGTCGGGAAGTTTAGAGTCGTATTCTAAGGTGCATTATTTAATAGTATCGTGTCTAGGGTGTTTAATATTAAATCATTATTGCTTTAGTACGTACTCAGCTTTAGCTGACTTGATCTTTGTTGTTGTTGGCCACGTCTCTTTATATGTTGGCCCTGCGGTGAACCATAATTTCATTTGGGATTATGGGGAGCAGTCAGATTATGGGGAGCAGTCAATCTACATGTTTGAGAGTAAGCATGCATGGGAATAGATTTTGAAGTGGCTTTTACGAACATTACATGGGTTTGGATTTTTATGTATTACAATTACTTAATTGATCTATTCCTTGTGTTGGAGTTTGAATTTAATAAGGGGCCATCGAGGTCTCCACATTGTATTTTGGACTATCTATTTTTAAGACTTCCGCTGTTTGTTTTCAAAGTTAGACTATAAAGGTTAAACCGGTTTTTAATTCATTATTTCATCTGCCTTATACGTTCCATTGTGGCAGTAACACCCCTATGTTTCTCTATTCTCAAATATAAGGTGTTTTAAATAGGGAGGATTATGGGGGTGTTACAATTTTGTACCGGGAACCGAAAGGGGAATGATCTCGGGGGTTGGATTTTTGGTCTTGAATTTGGAAATATTCTTAGCAATTGGGATTTCCGCCTGGAGTTACTCCAATCACCTAACAAGGATAATGGTATCGTCATCATCCCAAAGGGGAGACACAATTTAGGTGTCTACAGAAGCCCCCACTTTGACTGAGCGTTCGGTTAGGAAAGCGCAAGTCAAAGTATTTCGAAAGGGACGGAGAATGGTCAAGATGTTCTGCAATCGAGACCACTCTTTGTACGCCGGTACCTGCATAAAACAGGCGTTAGAAAAGGATAGAGTCTACCTCGGTGCGGTTGGTGATGACTCCGGTTTGTACTTGTATTTTTCCACCTTCAGTTCAGGACGGAGCTTGGCATCGAAAATTTGAATTTTTGAATCTTGAATTTTTGAATTTGAATACCCGGAGTTAATCTGTTGGGGATGTGCTTTGCTGGGGATAAGAGCTTTTTCTGGCCCTTAGGTTTTTGAAATTTCGACTGACTTTCCCGGAGCTTGGGTCCGTTGGGAGTTGGGCGCCTGAGTCGTTGTATTTTTTGGACTTTGTATTCTTGAAATATTAATCTGTTTGCACTTGGAGATACAGGTGTATACCCGTATTTTCGATGGATGGCTCGATGCAACGTTTGATGCTTGGTGCGGAAGACCGTAGCAGCAAAGGACGTGCAATCAGCACGGGAGACCGCGCGCGCTGCAGATTCACGCATGCAGCAGGGCAGCGCAGTGCGCAGGGGCAGTGTCTGGCGCGGGGCTCAGCTATAAAAGCTCCCCTTGCCGTGCCATTTTGAGGCACATTCTCTTGAATTCTTTGCTCTTTTCTCTCTCAAAGGTCGACTAGGCTCTTCCCTTGGTCTTGTTCTTGCCTCGTCCATGTAAGTTTTTCACGTTTTTGCTTATGAAATAACTCTAGGATTGCATGTAGTTTTGATTTTCTCGTACTTTGAAATGATGCTCGTATGCTTAAGCTTCCTGAATCTTGTAGAAAACTGTTTGATAGCCACTTGAACTTGAACTGTTGGAACTTGTACTTTTCAATTTTTTGAACTTGTATCTGCTTCGGCATGGATAGCCTAGGCGTTGATGTAGGACTTGTATACCTGCTTCGGCGTGGGTAGCCTAGGCGTTGGTGTAGGAATTTGAATACCTGCTTCGGCGTGGGTAGCCTAGGCGTTGATGTAGAACTTGTATACCTGCTTCGGCGTGGGTAGCCTAGGCGTTGGTGTAGGAATTTGAATACCTGCTTCGGTGCGGGTAGCCTAGGCGTTGGTGTAGGAATTTGCATCTTGAACTAGAGGTCCACTGGGGATTGTTGTTTCGAATCTTTTGACTTTGTATAGGCCAGCATAGGATAGCCCCCAGTTTAGAATTTTGACACTTTGTATGCTACTTGATTTAGTATGCCTCGTCACACTCGGAGGAAACTCGCTGAATCATATGTGGTTCGAGTTGCCGAGGAAGACGCTTCGGATGATGAAGCGGCTGCAATAAATGCGCCAGATGGGGGTATGGTTCCCCGAGATGCGCCCGCTTTCCCTAGTACTGGTTGGATCCCTTCCGACCTGGTGTTTCGACCGGATTGGCACTTGTCTCAACGGCCTCGCGCTGGCATGGTGAGTCTTGTACTGTGTTTTGGGTTTGTACTTTGTAATTGTATAGGTCTTGAGCTAACTCGTTCACCTGTAGGCCGATGAAAAGCCTTTCCGTACTTACTGGTCCTTGGTGGAGGTTCAGAGGGCCTTTAAAGCTCTTCGCGCTGATGCGGAGGCTATGGAGATTTGGTCGCAGATGGGCCTGGCCGATTTCTGGCGCACCATGGGAGGTTCTCCGAGGAGAACAGGGATTAAAAACCGTTTGTGGGCTTTGTTAGAGCGGTGGTGGGATACCACCAACACTTTCCACATGGCATGGGGGGAGATTACTATCACCCCTCTTGAATTTGCTATGATTACAGGTCTTCCTATTTCTGAGAGGAATGTGACCTTTAATTCTGAGCTGATGTGGCGCTCGGCCGCTGCCAGGGACTTGCTCGGCCCTGTTGTTGACTTGTCTGATGATGATGCTCACGCTTCCGTGAAGGTGATTGTGGAGGCTATCTGCGGTGGGGGTGTGTCCGCGGAGCAGAGGGTTAGGCTCTTCCTCCTAGCCTTGGTGAGCAGAGTGATGGCCCCGAGTAGGAATAGTCGGGTGCACATCAAATTCTTGTCCGCTTTGCGGGACTTGGGAGCTGTTTCGAGCTATAACTGGGGTGGCTTGGCATACAGCCACCTTTTGTACGAGATGAAGTGGGCCTCCCCGACTGCACTGGGGAATGACCCGAGCATGGCTGCTCTATGGAGCGTGCTGGAGGTATTTGAGACTCCTTGTACTTTGTACTTTGTACTTGTATGCTTGTATTTTGAACTTGACTGATGTTTTGCTTGTTCCTTGAAAGATTTGGATCTATGAGCACTTTCCGACTTTGGCGCCGGAGCGTACTAGAGATGCGGCTTACCCGTATGCTGCCTCTTGGATAGGAGCGGTGCGCGTTGGTGCGTCTCTGGCGGCTTCTCGCAGGGCTTGGAGAGTTCTATCCGCTGAAGATGTAATCTTTTGTACTGTTTTGCTTTCTTGTATTTGTATTTGTACTGTTGCCTGAATTGTTTGCTTTGCAGGTGGTATGGCGTCCTTTTACCTACGCGATTGACCTGTCTCGGCTGCTCGTGCCCATTTCCTGTCTAGGCGGCGGGTTTTGCTTCCAGGGGTGTACCGCCATATGTGGTATATGGGGGGAGCGAGTGTCCCTTCAACACCATTCAGGGGATAGGCTTGTCCCCAAGGATCCACCGGAGTCCATGTTCGCTCTGGATGAAGATCTTGCCCGACTCTATGTGGAGGCTAGGGGCGAGGCTGTTTGCCGCTCTTGGAGGGAGTTTGTACACAGGAAGGGTAGCTATGATGACTTCCTGAGGAGGTTGGCCCCACCAGTACACTTCGTACTGCCGGTGAGCTTTTGAATCTTGTATCTTGTATTCTTATATTCTTGTATTGATTGCATGATTGTATGATTGTATGATTGTATGTAGGAGGAGGAGGTTGATCCTGAGGACATTCCTCATGCTGATAGGATCCTCCGCTATGAGAACTCGGACGGGGAAGAGGTGGTGGAGACCATTCATTGGGCTTCTCCTCCGCACCGGAAATCATATGATGCTGTACCTGAGCATTACGCCCCTGTAAGTACTGTTGCATTTTTGAAACTATTTGTAACTTTGTATGGGAAAATTGATCTTGAACTTTGTATGCAGGCGCCTCGGGTGAGAGTGCGTCGCTGGATGCTCTTGCTTGATTCTTGGAAGAGGCAGTGCGCCAAGCTGACCCGGAAGCTTTCTGGCCGGAACAGAGAGGTACCTCACTTGATCTTGAAACTTGTATACTGGAAATTCCAACTGGGAAATTGATTCTTGAAATTGTATTTTGTATAGGAGCGCCGTCGAGACCGTAGAGACGCTATTGACAGGGAGCCTCAGGCGGATACGTCCTTGGGACAGGAGGGACTGAGCTTGGAGCTGGGACAGGGGTCCGGTGCTGGTGCTCATCAGAGGCATTCTGATGCTGAGCGGGGAGCTTCCCCTTTTGTACATGTTGATCCCACCAGGCATTCATTTGGAGGTGCTAGCGGTTCACGGCCCTTTGTTCCTCCTTCTGGTTACTACTTCGGAGGAAGTGGTCCTCAGCCTTGGGGTGCAGGTTCATGGGCTTGCTATGCGGAGACGGAGAGGATGCGCCAGACACAAATGTTTGGGTCGTTCCCGTATATGTCGATGCCTCCGCCTTATCAGTATTCCTCTTCTCAGCAGGGAGTTCATCCCTCCACTGGCACACTTCGTATCTCGGAGGAGGATCCTAGTACCCCTGGGACGGAGCTGGATCGGGAGTTGGAGCGCCTTAGGAGGCGAAACAAGGACAAGGCGCCTGTGGTTGACGTCACCGCTGATGATGACTCAGACTGACCCTGCATGGTAGCGAGTTCCAGCTTGCCTGGGTTGATTATGTATAGGCTGAATTGTGTTGTATTTGTATGGCTTGAAACTTGGATTTTTGTATAGTTTGTATGGTTTTGAACTGAATTGGTTTGTAAAATCTGAAGATTGGTTTTTGTATGTTCGAATCCTTGAAATTGTATGCGTAGTGTGTGCCTTGAAATTTTGTAGCTATATGCATGCATGATAAATTTGCAAAAAATTTGAGAAAATTTGCCATTTTTTCGGGTGTATATACCCACTATAAGCACCCACTTTGACTGAGGTTTTTTGGTTAGGAAAAGCGCAAGTAAAAGTATATTCAACTTTTGCTAATGCACATGCAGACTTGACTTAGGACGCCGATTTAGGACTAGAATGCTTGAATTTTGAAAAAAAATTGATTCGAAATATGCCCGACGCGTTGATCCGGACTGCTTGAAATTGCGCGTCTTGCGGCTTTGGAATCTTGAATAATGGAGGTTGTACTCTGCTGTCCGAAACACTAAAGAGTGTGTACTCGGAGTCATAAGAGAGGACGGTGGCCTCGTCCTTTGGTGCAGGCTCCCGGCGTCTGGCGCGGGCTTGGTGCCTGGCGCGGGCTTGGTGCCTGGCGCATGTGGGCTGACGTACAAGCCGACTCTTGTTTAAATAGGGATGTTGTTGGATCATTTCTTGCATCAATCCTTCCCTGCTATCATTGCATATGATGAGCGATATTTATCTCGCTCTTAGCCTAGGATTTTATGTTAGTTTTTATGCTTTTTTATAGTTTTTATAGCTTTTTGTGTGAGATTTATAAGTTTTGTTCCATCTTGTGCTTTATAGGTGTCTTGATGAAAAATGATGGAAAACAAGTGAATTTGAGCCAAAACAGGGCTTGTGCGGTTGAGTGGCGTTTTGTGCGCCCGAACAGGTAGTGCAAATGGAATTCAAGGAGATTCCAGTTTTGTGCGGTCGAATGCCCTCTCCCATTCGGTCGCACAAAACGGATTTTTGAGGCAGAATGTCCCAAGATTGTAAAACGACCGCACAACCCTAGTAATTCGACAGCACAGGTTTTGTGTGATCGAACGTGCTCTGTTGTTTGGTCGCACAGATTTGGTTTTTGGAGGCAGAATGTCCCTAACTTGGGATGCGACTGCACAATGTGCTCTACTCGACCGTGCAAAAGTTGTGCGCCCAAACGGCTTTCCTTGTTCGACCAAATGAAGCTGCGAAGGAATTATGAGCCAAAGGAATCCCATTCGACCGAACAGGGTTCTTCGTTCGGTTGCACATGACGAAGGAAGTGTTCTTCGCTGCCTTCGCTCGCACAAGACCCGGTATTTGCTCGAATGATTCTTTTACGTTCGGTCGCACAAAAGGTCTGTGCGACCAAATGGTTGCGCGGGCTGCTCTTATTCGAATTCTGGCTTCTTTTTGGGGAAACTTATAAATAGATTTTTCGATTTATTTTGTAGAGAGGAGAATTTTAGTTGATAATTGGAGATTCTAAAAGTAGATTTTTAGCAATTATAGAGAGAGAAACTCTCCTCCATTCAAGCTTCAATTTGTAATCCTTCTTAACTCTTCTTCAATCTTGCAATTTAATTCTTAGTTTCTTAATTCTTGCTCTTGCTTTGTTGTTTATTGTTCTTCAATTCCTTAATTTCTTGAATTCTTGATTTCATTGATTGAAGTTACTTTGATTATTAATTCTTAGTTGATTGTGCAATTGAATTCTTAAATTCTCTTCTCTTACTCCTTCAATTTCATGCTTGCTAGCTTAGAATTAATGGATTGCTTGATTTCTAGAATGATTAGTGAGTAGAATTAGATTAGGGAAAGGGGAGAATCTAGGGGCTTAATTAGGGGAAATTGATTATTGATTGTTGATTGATTCATGTGATTAAATATGATTTGATGATAGGACATCCATGCTAATTGATTGGTAGTTGCAAATGCTATTCGATTAGAATCACGTGGAACCATAGGTTAGGTTTGGCAAGAGATTGTGGGCCTATCTTGTGTGATCAAATGGCGGTGCCTATTATATGCTAGTTAGTTTAATCTAGGATTAGGCGAAAGCTCTTCCGTGGATTAGACGCTTAGCGTTCCCTATCCGAGAGGTGGCGGGTTCGTCTTTAGATGCTATTTGCCTAATCGTCACTTCGTTGCATGATCATCATTGCTAGATAGTTGAATTCATTTCCCCCGATTTTCCTAGTCTATCCCCGACTCCCTAACATCTCCCTTTCTTGATTCAATTTAGCATAATTCGTAGTTTTTAGATTCTTAAAAGTGACAATTCAAAACCAAATTCTTGTTCGAACTAGATTGACTTTCAAACTCGATAACCACCGTTTCTTTGGGACGATCCCTTTGCTTACCGCTAGCCGGTTAGTTGAGTGGTTTTATAAATATTGTTTGCATAGGTTGTTTTCTATCAACGACGGAAAATACACCTATCAAAATGGCGCCGTTGCCGGGGAGCGTTTGTTGTTTTTGAGTTTTAGTTGAGACTAGTTCATCATTAGAAAAAACAAAAACATTGCAATTTCGCTTAGCTTTCTTTTTCCTTGGCGTGCTCGTCAAAGGATTCTCCATCCTCTTGACCTTGAATTGGAGAGGACACTTAGGAGACAAAGGCGTGTACGGTCTAGCTCATCAAGCAATAACAGATTCGCATCGTTGAGTGTTGGTGAGGAACAACAAGAGAGTGAGCAAGTGTTTGAGAACATGGCGCTCCCGGTTAAGAACATGGGAATACCGGGGGCATTCGAAGCTACATGTGGTATTCAAGCCCCAACAACGGGTGCCAACAACTATGAGATCAAGCCCGCCTTGATCAATTTGGTGCAAAGCCACCCCTTTTGTGGGAAGAGTAATGAATCACCTCACGAACATCTCAAACAGTTCGAGCACTATTGTGACACAATCAAGCACAATGGTGTCACATCGGATTATGTGAGGTTGACATTGTTTCGGTTCTCTCTACTTGGGCGAGCAAGTGATTGGCTTGACAAGGAGGTCAAGCCCAACTCACTTCGCACTTGGACCGAAGTGACAAGTGCATTCTTAAACAAGTTCTACTCGCATGGGAAGACGGCGGAGTGTCGCCACAAGATCCAATCCTTTGAGAAAAAGCGAGATGAGTCACTCTTCGAAGCTTGGGATCGTTTCAAGGAGTACCAAAGGGAATGCCCACACCATGGGATTCCTAAATGGTTGTTGCTCCAAACATTTTACTTGGGGTTGAGTCCAAGTTCGAAGACAAGTCTTGATGCGGGCGCGGGAGGCCCCATTATGAATAAAACTGAGGATCAAATAGAGGAAATCATTGAGGATGTAGTTCAAAACTACCAATCTTGGAATGTAGGCACAAGGAATTATGATGGGAAAGGTAGAGGTGAAGATGGTAAGGGTTCGGTGTACGCCATAGAGCAAGCACGGATGATTGAGAAGCTTACCTCACGCTTGGAGAAGCTCAAAAATACACCAAGCCAATCGCCATCACCGTCTACAATCCCTCCTCCCTCGGCCACTCTTCTCTCTAAGGGGAAGGGCAAGGTTAGTTCTTATGGCTCAATGCCTCCGGGCACATTCTTTTGTGAAAATTGCCAAGACTACAGTCATTCCCCCGATGCATGCCCCTTAGTTCATAACTTGTCATTTGTGGATTATGGCCCTTCGTATGAAGGAGAGTTTGATGTAGAGTATGCTTATGCCATCAATGAGAAGTCTAGGAATGATAACCCTAACAATCCTAATTTTGCTAGGCAACC
Organism: Spinacia oleracea; assembly: GCF_020520425.1. Lineage (NCBI taxonomy): Eukaryota > Viridiplantae > Streptophyta > Magnoliopsida > Caryophyllales > Amaranthaceae > Spinacia > Spinacia oleracea. Next base: position 59,643,835 of record NC_079488.1, on the reverse strand, counting down.
TAGAGGGCCCTCCATGTATGGTCCCCACCAAGGCTATGGCCAAGGAAGTGGGTATGATAGCCAAAATCGAGGTGGCTATAGAGCACAAGGCTATCAAAGCCAAGCTCTCTATGGTCAAGCTTTAGGTTTTGACAATCAAGGTCAATACAACCAAGGGGGTTATAATCCCAACCATCAAGGTGGAGGGGGTTATAACTACTCTTATGGGAAATTTAGGGGTGCCTCAAGTGGGGGTTATCCTTTGAACTCGGGAGTTCCTTATGGTGCATCTCAATTGCCACCTCCCGGATTCAATGGACCGAGGACCTTTGGCAACCAATATCAAGCAAACCTTAGTGGTTATGGCGTTGCACCTCCACCACTCCCGCCTCTCAAGTCTAATCTTGAGGCTCTCAGGGAGTCGTTTGTGGGGGCGCAAGCCAAGAAGAATGTCGAGTTTGAGGATGGATTCAAACAATCCAACACTCACTTGAAGATGATTGAGACCCAACTTGCTCAACTAGCTAGCACTATCAAAGAGCAACAAGTGCATACAAGTCTCCCACCCCAAGGTCAATCTCCTAAGCAATTGTATGCCATTGTGACAAGGAGTGGGAAGACCTTAGATGATAGTGCTACGCATGTTGAAGCTCCTAGCTCTAGGGGTGAGAGTTCTACGGGAAATGAGTCCTCGGACCGTGATGATGCGGAAGAGAAGTCTCGTGTCGACGACATGAGTGATGGTGATAAGTCGAAGGAGACTCCTCTTCCTCCTCTCCCAACTCCTTTTTCCCCCTATCCCCATAGACACAAATGGGATGTGCAATTCGCAAAATTTCTTGTGATTCTTCGACAATTGTATGTCACTATCCCCTTTAAGGATGCTTTGAAACAAATTCCTTCTTATACGAGATTTCTCAAGGAAGTCTTGAGTGGGAAGCGAGATCTTGACGTAAAGGAGACGGTGAACCTCACCGAGAATTTTAGTGCTATCATTCTTAACAAAACGCCACCCAAACTCAAAGACCCGGGAAGTTTTTCTATCCCTTGTGCTATTAAGGAGCTTGAAATAAGCAATGCCTTGTGTGATTTGGGTGCTAGCGTTAGTATACTACCTTATTCGGTGTTTGCCAAGCTTGACGTTGGAGATCTTGTCCCAACCAACATCACCTTGCAACTTGCCGACCGTTCGGTCAAGTATCCTATTGGCAAGGTTGAGGATGTTCCCCTAGTGGTTGGCGAGCTTACTTTCCTTGTGGATGTCGTCGTCTTGGACATTGATGAGGATGCCCATACCCCCCATTATCTTGGGGAGGCCATTTTTGGCCACCGCGGGTGCTCTTATCGATGTGCAAGAAGGACTAATCACTTTGAAAGCGGGAGACGCCAAGGCTAGTTTCAAGCTTGCAATTGATGAACATTGTTGCTCTAAAATGAAAAGTAGCATGAAAATTGACACTCTTGCTTGTGTTGAGAACAACCACTCTTGTGCTAAATCTTCTAACAATTTTCATGTTTCTAAGTGTGCTAATGAGCTTGCTAGGTCCTCTCTTGATGACAAGAATGTCCATGGAGTCCCAAAGGCGCTTGGGGATGAGCTTGAAGATGTTGTAACCATCCCCGAGATATTTGAAATGCATGTAAGTTGATGATGATAATGGAGCTAAACCCTCCAAAGTGTTTCATGGATCGGCTAAGAAAGCCAAGAAGTCAGCTAAGAGTCCATCGAGTCCCGAGGAGGGGGATGTTGGTGGATTATTTGGTTTCCGCCTCTTGAATGGTGATGTCGGTAAGATCTTTGTTCCCAAAGGGGCAAAGAAATGCATGTTGACTAGTGTTGACCCAAGGTTGGTTGTCTTTGGCCCCCCTTGACCTTTTGGGGTGGTCTGTCAAGCTAATGACGTTAAACGAGCGCTACCGGGAGGCAACCCGTGTATTGGTCTCATTCTTGTCCCCCCATGAGCTTTGTGGGGATTCGTCAAGCTAATGACGTTAAACGAGCGCTATCCGGGAGGCAACCCGGTTGTCTAACTCCTAGCTTTAGTTTTTATTTGATTTTGGGGCTTTAATTTCCATTAATTAGTTTCATTTTCGATTTAAATAGGAAGCTTGTGAAAATAGTGCAAAATCTTGTTTTGTGCGACCGAACGTGTCCTGTTGTTCGGTCGCACAAAACTCGTTTTTGAGGCAGAATGGCAAATCTTTGGCACTCGATCCCACAGCTCTGAAAATTCGACCGCACAAGGTCTGTGCGATTGAATGATCATTTCCGTGCTATCGCACAGGTCTGTGCGACCGAACGACTTATTCTGTTCGATCGCACAGCCTGGCGGGGTTGCCATTGCAGGCATTTATTCGAAAATTCGCAAGTTTCTTTTCTTTTCTTCTTCATTCGTCCGAATCTCATTCTCTCACTTCTCCATTACTCTCTTCTCTCACTTACTACTACTACTCCTCATCAATTTCACTTACTTCCCTTCACAAATTTCACTTCCCATTCATCAAATTCTCTCTTTCTCATTCATCCCAACCCCCAAAATCCCCAAAATTTCATATTTTTTTTGCAAAACCCCCAATTTCTAGGGTTTTTGTGAAATTGTTCTCAATTGTGTGTGTGGTAAATTGGAGCTCTAGAGGCATCTTGGGATCAATTCTAGTCCACTTCCTTTGCTTGTGGTGATGATTTCTTTCCCTTAATTCTTATTTTTCATTCCATTTTCACCATGTTCATAAAATGTTTGAATTTTCTGAAATTTTTGATTTTTGGGTGTTAGTTGATGCATGTTTGTGTTATGCTTAGTCTTTAATTGTCTAGATGAGCTTTGCATGTTTAATTCCTTGTTCCATTTAAGCTCTAGACTTTTTGAGATGATTTAATGAGATTTTGGGATACTTTTATTTTATTTGTTTGTGGAAGTAATGGTGATTGTTTGTGGTGGTTAGTATGGAGTAATGTGGTTAGTTCAACCTTGTTGAGGAGTTTGTGTAATGTTTAGAGCTTGATGATGAATTGATGAAGATCGTTAACTCTTAGCTCTTGTAGTTGTTCGTTCGTCCTAGATTGTGAACTAACTTAGTTTATCCCTCTTTGTGTGTCTTGGTCTGTTTCTTTTTGTTTTGTAGATTTTTTCTTAGCATCAACTCATTTCAATGGCACCAAAGCGATCAAAGAAGAACCCCGCCTCAACCGAGGCCGCGATCACCTCTTCATCAAAGAGGAAAACAACAACGACACCAACCCCTCCGAACATGGAAACTTACGGAATTGAGTTCACCGAGCAACGCTCTTGGGATTTCTTTGAAGTCCTTTCCAAGAGGACTATTAAGCCCACTAAGTTCTTTCATCGGGAAAGCGTTCGTAGCTTGGGGGTTGAGGCCGAGGTTGACAAGTTACTCAAGGGCCTAGGGTGGGAAGAGTTTGCAAAGATGAGTGCCCCTACATACAAAAGGGTGACTTTGGAGTTCCTCTCCTCGGCTCGAAAGAAATTTGTAGAAGATGAGGATGGTGAAAAGGTAGTTGAATTGAGCTTCCAAATTTTCGGGCGCCAATACAAGTTGAATAACAACCAAATCAATTCCCTCTTCTCCATCAAAACGAATATCGGTTACATCGTGAATCCAAGGGCCGAGTGTGCTAATGACTATAATGAAAACATTTGGTGGAGAGAGCTCACCGGAGACGATGGAGATTTCTTCTCCGCCTCGGCTAAGTCTTCCTCATTCCATCATCCGGCCATCCGGATCATGAGTCGCCTCCTCATCTATGCCCTTTTCTATAGGGGAGCTACCGGTGCCTTGTCGGGCACGGAACTTGGTGGTTTGTGGTTGGCCACTCAAGAGAAGCAAGGTGTGCTCGATTTCGGGAAATTGCTCATTTCCCGGATCATTGAGGTGCGGGATAGCCATTTGAACAAATCTGACATCCTCCTTGGTGGCATGCTGTGAGGGGGTCGAAAAAGCGCGAGGCTAATGCGTGACCTCGTCCCTCGTGGCTGTGACGTTTCTTTTTGTCAAATCAAGTGTAATTGTATTTCCTCTGAGTTTACACCCAATTGACTAGTAATATAGGAGTCGCCATTTATTTTTTAACGACAATGAGAAAAACTGACAAAACCCGGTTATCGTGACATAAAGGGAGTGCAATTATGTTTGACCACACGGCCGTAGGTTCCCCTGTGATCCCTGGTGTGGAGATCTCTCAACATACACCCGCAAGGTAGAGATTGAGGGTTCGGGGGACTGTAACTACCGAGAGGAATACTCGCTCGTCGATAACTCCAGAGGCAGGATATCCTTACTAGCTCAGCATAAATAATTGAAGGGACATGCGTTAACTATTAAGCTAATCTGAGTTGATTTTAACAATATGCAACACATAATACTAGATCGAGCGCGTTTATCTGATTTAGATTGTATTAAGGGACCTAGCATGATAATCCAATTTCCCAACATATTATCTTTATTAGGCATGATAGAACAATCAGATTTAATTAGTTTAACAGTTCATAATAGGGCGAGGAAAGCAATTAAATCATGGAACAGGGACACATTACGACGCACCCTTGAGAGGTGCGTCACGGTTCTCATAAATCTAACCACTTTGACTTTGCTATTTCTCCTTTTATTTAACGAATCTCAAATTACGGGACAGGATACGTTCTGTTCGATGTTTGGATCGATTGCGACAGGAACGCGTGATCAATTTCGCAGCGTGAGGCTTAGGCTTAGGGGTTTAGAGTCAATACTCAGAATATGAATTGTGTGTTGTCTTTTCACGTCGAATTTGGGGCTATATTTATAGAAAAGAGTTCGTGGAAAGATAGAATTGTAGAACTCTAATCCACGAAGAATTAGGAAAGAACACGTCCCAGGTAATTTCAGCGCCCAGGGCTGGGCGCCGAAGATTTCGGCGCCCAGAGCCAGGCGTTGAAAATAGGGTCTGGGCCGTTTCTTTGTCAGATTCGGACTCTTAGAATCCGGAGTGTATGAGACTTAATCGAGTCTTTTAGTGCGTATTAATTTTATGATGGAATGCATCTGGGCCCGTTACGAACTCTAGGCTCGTTAGGATTTTAATTAATACGTAACTCTTATTTTCGAATCGTATTAGGAACAGGATTCTCTCGCAATTTCTATCTCATTTAGGATTTATGTTGGAGTGCAACACCTAATTCTGACAGGTTTCTATCTTTTATGACTTGCCACTTTTAACAACTACCCATTACGACAGTTACTATTTTTAGCAGGTTTCCATAAATGGCAGGTTTCTATAAATAGAAGGTTTTGGGTGAAATGAAAAGGGGATTGAGATTCGTTATTTTATAGGAGATACGTTGTCAAGTGGAGATTTATGTTCTCATCATCGAACCTTCCCTTTCGGGAATGGGGACAAAAGTAGGTGTCTACAGTTAGCCCCCACTTTGACTGAGTCTTGGAGTAAGACGATGGTCAAAGTATTAGACGGAGTGCGTCACACAAGTCATGGTGACCTGTTTTTTGCGAGGGTCTCACGAGCCCCCGAGTGATAACATTTGACTTAAGGGTCATCACTTGAAGTGTCGACATATCCCTCACGTGTCATTGGGATTTGTCAACGGATAGTATAGAAACTCCCTCACTTTGTCATTGGAAGTATCTAAAGAGGCGTAGAAACTCCCTCACTTTGTCATTGGGAGTAGCTACAGATGTTTTCGAAATCAAAGCTATAAAGTGTAATTGGGCCTGGCCAAGCCCAATCACGAGGTAATTTTTTTTTAAAAGATTCTCATTTTCAAGGCTAGCTAAACGAGAAAACCCCCTTGTTTTTTATAGGACGTAAAACGAAGGAAAATCCAGCACATCGCTCTTTTTTTGGAAAAAAACGGAAAACCAATCCTTTTAATTTTTGGAAAAGGGAAAACTAGAAAAATTTATCGCTGCAGCGACTAAGGACCTGCGCGGCTAGTGACGCAGACCCCGCCGGCTAAAGATGGCGAGCCTGTCCGCTAAGGGTGGACGCCCCGTCCGATAGAAGTGGACGAATCTGTTTTTGAAATTTGAAAATAAGGACCTACGCGGCTTGTGACGTAGACCCCGCCGGCTAAAGATGGCAAACCTGTCCGCTAAGGGTGGAAACCCCGTCCGATAGAAGTGGACGAATCTATTTTGAAATTTGAAAATAAGGACCTACGCGGCTTGTGACGTAGACCCCGCCGGCTAAAGATGGCGAACCTGTCCGCTAAGGGTGGATACCCCGTCCGATAGAAGTGGACGAATCTGTTTTTGAAATTTGAAAATAAGGACCTACGCGGCTTGTGACGTAGACCCCGCCGGCTAAAGATGGCAAACCTGTCCGCTAAGGGTGGAAACCCCGTCCGATAGAAGTGGACGAATCTATTTTGAAATTTGAAAATAAGGACCTACGCGGCTTGTGACGTAGACCCCGCCGGCTAAAGATGGCAAACCTGTCCGCTAAGGGTGGACACCCCGTCCGATAGAAGTGGACGAATCTATTTCGAAATTTGTTTGTGCTTTTTGAAAATAAGGACCTACGTGGTTTGTGACGTAGACCCCGCCGGCTGAAGATGGCGAGCCTATTTTGAATTTGAAGACTTTATTTTTCGAAAACTGAGGCCTGCGCGGCTAGTGACGCAGACCCCGCCCGCTGAGGGTGGGCAAGCCCTGTCCGCTGAGGGTGGACGTCCCTGAATCCGTTTTTTTTTTTTTTCAATTTGGGAACTCGCGTGGTTCGTGACGCGATCTTGCCAACTGAAGATGGGCAAGTTCCCTTTTTTGTTCATCGTGATTTCTTTTGAGAATTTCTTTTATTCATTCTTGCAAGAGCGAATTCTTTCAAGGGATGCTCGGACTTAGTTGTAACCTGAATGTGGGTTGACAACGGGTTTAAACGGACCTTTGTCTTGTGGTCATCTTTTTTTTTTCATGGTTTCGAGCTAGTCTTTACGGCTCGGTTTTTGCCACTACTTGGTCTTTGATCGGAGGACCATGTACAAGTGTCAACGGCGACCATTCTCTGAGGTCGAAACCGGTTCTTTTGAGTTTATCCAAACACGGGACTGCGTGTAGCGTAGTCCGGGAATATGATTTTGACTCCGCACACTCTTTGTTGGAGTATATATTTTTTCGCGAGCCCCCAAGCACTTGGGCTCGTCGGTCATTTTTCGCCAAGAGAGGTACGTATTTTATAACTTCCTTTAATCATGTTTGGGGTCGTGCTCGTATGTGCGAGCGGCCTTTATAGTGGTGTGCTATTTTGGTGAGGTCGTGGAGTGCGACTTCAGTTTCTGGGCGACAAAGTTTATTTTCCAATAATATCCGGTTTAGCTTGGCCCGGATTTAATCTTTTGACAAACAAATATTTTTTATTTTGAGAAACCAACGACTTAACAATATTTTTTTGGTGTTTCGAAGAATGACCTTGATATTTATTTCGCTCATATTTCTTTTAAAAAGTGTACACATATATTCCTTGAGACGAGTCTAAGTTTTGACCAAGTTTTAACATTCTTTTTTGATATTTGGGTGCTAAAGGTGCTTTTGGGCTTGATCTTAATTGCAATAGGGCCTCGTGTCTAGCGACACGGTTTTATGTCCTTTCCTGTTCCGCGTTTTGTGAAATCTGGCCTTGGGCTGCATATTCAGCGCCCAAGGCAGGGCGTTAATTATTTCAGCGCCCAGCCGTGGGCGCTGAAAGTCCTCTCCTGGCGATTTTTGGTTTTCAGATTTCTTAACGCGTTTCAGAATGGGATCAGGATGTCACTTGATGTCTTCAGCTATATATAGGGGCTAGATACGTCCCTATTTTCTATCACTCTCAATTTTCTTCTCTCTTGTAGTTGCTTAGTCTTAATCTCTCCTTGCTTTTGTCATGTCGATTCCTCCATTCTCACTCCAACGAGCTATTAGGCGTTGGCTACGAGCCCTTACTCCTACAGAAAAGGGTTTGTTGAAAGAATACCACTTAGAGGCACTTTTAGGCTTACAACAAATTAATATTGATTATAACTTTCTGCATGCAGCCCTAAGCTTTTGGGATTCCGATCATCATGTTTTTGTTTTTCGGGGCAACGAAATATGTCCTTTGCCAGATGAATTTGCCGCGATCCTCAGTTATCCTACTAATGCTACTCCTGCCACCCCTGGCACCATTAAAGAGGGTAAAACAACCATAGGGGCTTTCCTAGGACTAGAGGCTAACATGCTTGCTGAGATTGTTGTAGGTGATGAGGTTAATTTGGCAAAGCTTGTAAAACATCACTTTAGACCTAGTAAAAATATAACCGAACAAAAATTGAACATTCGAGCCCTCGTATTTTGCTTGTTGAATCATTATTTGCTGTCGAATAACAATGGTGAGTTCGGTGACATAAGGTTGATCCCCTTTATTAGCCAGATGGAAAGTTGCTATTCTATTATGCCGTTGGTTGTTGCCGAGACTTTGCTGAGTGCGGATGAGCTGAAGAAGGATGCCAAATCTGGATATTTTAAGGGGAGCCCCCTATTGCTGCAGGTAATCGATCTTTTCCTTGCGCATGTTTTTTTTTGCATTCTTTTTTACTCGTCCTTCCTGGAGCTGAGTTTCAGCGCCCAGCGCTGGGCGTTAGAATTTTCGGCGCCTGGTCCTGGGCGTTGAAACTGCGCCCCAGGCTTCGTTTGTTTATTTATTATTTTTTGGTCTGATCGTACCCGTTTTTTGCAGATTTGGCTCATGGAACGACTTAGGCTCTTAGAAATTCCTGCTGATCCTAAACACTGTCGCCCTATAGCCTTGGGTAACCGGAAGTGTTTGCACCGAGGCCAGGACGAGGACGAGTGGGCCTCCTTTTTTACTCATGGTATCTGTTCTATTAAGTGGGTGGTACCGTGGTGGGGTTTGACTACTATGACGGGGGGTTCTGATGTATCGGTTTATGTTTCTTTGTTGGGGCTATCCCGGCTCATTTATATCTTTCCTTACCGAGTCATGCGTCAATACGGCTTAAGGCAGACCATCCCCTTTTCTGATACGGTACCACCTAAAGTAGCGGCCTTTTCACAAGCACGGGTTCAAGCATGGGCTAAGTATTATGATGGTCTCCCGCGTTGGGCCGTAGCTACAAATGGCTTTGTGGGTCTTTCTGAAAATTACAAGTTGTGGATGAGCTCCGATGATAAAGCTGTGAGGACCGAGGCTCGAAATGGGGAGTCGGCTGAGCTTTTGATACCTCCTATTCGGGTTAGATATGAGGGCCGTGATTCTGCCAATCCTCGCACCCATGGTATTAAGACTGTGAAAGCTCGTCCTGATCGAAAGCGAAAGGAAGTTCCTCCCCGTTCCAGTTCTAGGCCTAAGAAGATGCCTAACATGAAGGGGTCTGCCGTTGCTAAAAGAAATGCAAGCTCTCGCGGAGATCGTCGCCGGAACAATGTATGGGTTAGGAAGGCTCAGCCGCCTGTAGAAACAGTGACTAATCTAGTTGATGTTGATAATCCTTCTCCCACCATTGTCTGTGCTCTTGAGGCTGAGCGGGCTATAACTAAGAATATTTCTGAAATCTTGGTATCTTTGGAAGTTAGTGTCCAGGAGCCGGTTCTTATGGAGATTGATATAGGGGCAGCGTAGAAGACTGTGGGGGTGGATCCTGCGAACCTTGCCCTCTACAAGACTTTATTTGATGATCCGGAAGAACTAGAATAGTGTAGTTCTTGCTAGGGTGTAGGTGCCCTTTGTTTATTCCAGTTGTGTTTGTTTTTCCTTCTTAGCACTTTTGTTTTCCTTCTTATTATTTTTTAATAAAGGCGTATTTTATTTTTTACTTTCGTTTTTGCTTCTCCCTTTTTTTTTTATATTTTATATATGTCTAACACTTTTGCACAATGTATATATATTTTGCTATTTAATTGGACCGAATCCATAAATAGGATTGCCTACGTATCTTTGTTAGAATCAGGTCGCGCGTAGTTCTAGCTAGAATAAATTCTAGGATGCCGGATTTAAATAGATATGCCCTGAGGTGGAAACATATTATTTAATCGGTCAAATGAGTGAAGTATTATCATTATTTTCGTCTGTTGTTTTTTGCCGTAAGCCGTGTATAAAAATGAAATTCCATGTGTTTTTTGTACGACTATTTTTTGGTACGCATATATTTTTTTTTTTTTTTGGTACGCATATCTGGATACGTGTTGTACCCCCCAAGTGTTCGTTATTTTTCCGTTATGTGCGGATAAAATAACGAGCACTTTCTGGAAAAAAGTTAGGCAGGCAGAGAGTTTCAACGCCCAGGATGGGGCGTCAAAGATTTCGGCGCCCAGCCCTGGGCGCTGAAAATGATTTCTGGGCGGTCGTTTTTTACGCTTTGCTTCACATGTTCTTGCATTTATTTCTTTTTTTCTTCGTTTTGTGCTTTGCTTCTTACTCGTATTAAAATCAATTTTGAGGCTATTTCGGGGGTTTTTTAACTATTAACGTGAGACGCATCTTTGTCCGGATTAATTTTTCCTATTCGTGACTCGAAACGGTTTTGAGAATTGGGTTAGTGTGTGGAAGACATGAAGATCTTTGTGTGGGCTTTTGAGTGGGCTGAGGTGCGTGTTGATGCCGGGGGCGGCGTTTATTTTTATGAGTTTTTTTTGAGCAACATTTGCATGGTTTCTTTTGCTTTCTTTGGGTTGCATGGGTTAGACCCTTATGTTTTGGTAATATGATAATGTGGTTCTCTTTTGGGGTTTGATGAATTTCGATGTCACGATTCAAGACCGAGTGGGCCTTGTTTATTGGGCCTAGAGTGGGCCGCCTCTTTGCAAGTACGTTTGGTGCTCATTTAGTGTTAGGAGGAATATTACGCCTTTATTAATTTGGAAAGTAAGGAAAACACACTGAAATAAAATTAACCTATATTCTAAGGGGTCTTAGGACCATCTAAAGTCTTTATTATTTCTTTTCTACCAATCTAAAGAACTACTAGGCGCTTTTTTACTAAGGTTCTCTATATGGCTCAAGCCTTGGGTTTAGTCTCGTAAAACTTTGGTCCTTCACCGGTACTCATCTTGAATTCTATTCCTTTTGTGTTGACCCACTGATATTTCTTCACCCATCCGTTCTCGATCTCTTCTAGTGTTGATGCAGGAGCGATTAACCGGGTTGGGTCGAAACCTTCATCTTGTAAAGCTAGGGTAGTAATCACAGTCTCGTCCTCCATAGGCCTCGATTCATTAAACAATGTCCATAGAGCCTGGTTGTCCAATATTTCAGCTGCTTTGGTCTTGGTGAGGTGGGGTGCCTCATCCAAGGTGTGGCAGTCATGGAAAATTTCAAATCCGGGTTTTAGCAAGCCATCCTGAACGAAGGGTTCAGGGTAATCACAGCATGGGTGTTCTTCTCCTTCCCGTACGAACAACCCGTTAAGGGTCCTTTGAAACGGGGGAAGGAGGGTGGTTTGTTTGGCCTTGTTAAGGCGTAGCCCAGACAGGCGGTCAGCAATATCTTCCTCCGTTGGTTCATAGCCTAAGCCAAAGGGAGTAGATTTGGTGGGTAAAGGATGGAATGTGTATTCCTTCTTCCTTATGCCCAATGGAGTTCCTCGAAATAACCTTGAGCTAACAACATTCTAGGGACGACTCGGGATGCGCGCGGGTCTAGAAATGCTGGATCATAGTCTTCGATGACCTGGATTGCTTCATCCATTTGGAACCCATAAAGGTCGTCTGCAGTTTTGGCCGTTCCAACCATAGTACAACAGACGTCGAGAGGAGGGGCGCGGATTTCTAGTATTACCCCGTTATGGTTAAGTTTAACCATTTGGTGCAGGGTAGAAGCCACACCTCCTAAGTCATGGAGCTAAGGTCGCCCCAAGAGGAGGTTGAAAGTGGGCTTGATGTCGATTATTTGAAACTCCGTGGTGCGTGCCACAGGCCCGGTTTGTATGGTAAGGTTGATTTTTCCCAACACAGGCCTTCGAGAGTTATCATAGGCTCGTACCCCTTGCGTAGAGGTTTGGAAGTCATCGTTTCCTAGCCCCAAGCAATGGGCGGTTCGCAATGGGCAAACGTTATCCGCCGAACCGTTATCTACGAGCGCTAAGGGGATGTTTTGTCCTTTGCATCCAACCACTAGATAGAGGGCTTTATTGTGAGCACCCCCCTCTTTGGGCAAGTCTTTGTCAGTGAAAACTATGGCCTTTTCTCCAGCATCTCTCGTGACGTGGTTAACCAATGAGTCAGGTGTGATATCTGTAGGCACCGAGATGAGGTCAAGTGAGCGAATAAGCTTTTCGCGATGTTCCTTTGAAGTACACATGAGATCCCAGATGGTAATCTCGGCTTTGGTTCTTTTTAGTTGCTTCAACAGAGGATTTTCAATGACTTCCACGACGGTGGTGTGCCGTCCATTCTCAGGAGTTTGTCTGACTGGGATATCGTCCGTAGGAGGTGGGCGAATATCCGATTGATATATCCTTCCGGATCGGGTGAGATTGTCGACTTCGGGTTCCTGAGGGGTGGTGTCAATGAGAGCATACCCGGGCCAAGTTTCAGTAAAGAGGTCCTGGCCCGATACTTGAGATAGGTAGATATCTTCAGCATCATCATCCCACACACCGCACACTTCTCTTTCGATTCGATCCATAGGGACCACAGCGAGCGGTGCACCTTGAGGTGTAATATACACCGTAGGGTCGAAGTTCTCATTTTCTGGTTGGTCGAGAGAGACGTGACAAGAGCCGAGTGGGCTTTTGTTGTTGTTGGGTTTGCCAACGTTAGGGAGCGGTATCACTTCATCCTCTATCATGTCCTGGATCGTATGTTTTAGATTCCAGCAGTTTTCAGTGTCATGCCCATTTCCTTGACGGAATTTGCAGAAAGCTTAGATCAAAAGCAAGCGAGCAAGGTGGGTGGCTAATTCCAAAACACAACAATAGACTTATAGGAAAAAGTGCTCCCATTTCGAGTCAAGAGAAAGCTGGGAAAAGGAATCCCCACCCCTGTTTCAGTCAGAATGAGTCCCCGGGACCCCGGGACTCCGAAAGAAGCACTTTATGAAGCCTCTCGGAATTAGATTATGGGATGAATTAAAGGGGATTGGAAGGTCCATGGCAGCAGGAAAATTGGATTCCAAAGAAGCCCCGTCTCCTCTAAGTGACAGCTGCCTTCTTGCATGCGAAAGTTCACCTTCGACCCAATATTTTCCCTTGACAGGAGGGTCACGGGTGGGGCCTATAGGTCTCAACTTTCCTTGATTGGTTAATCTTTCAAAGGCTTGTACCAGAGTCGACCCGAGTGGGGCAAACTTTCGGTCTCGGATCCATCTTCCAGGGCTTCTTCGGGCGGGTGTCTCCTCTACGGCATGGACTTCTTGGGCTTGGGATGTGTTGCCCCTGTTGTAGGTGTTGCTTTTGTATGCGGGTTTACTTTGTATTGTTTTTGCGAGGTCGTCCTCGATCTTTATTCCTACATCATAAACTCTTTTGAAAGTGTCAAGTCCCAGGTACCTAAGGTGTTGTCTATAAGCCGGGTCCAGGTTGTCAATGAATTTTTGGACCAATTCTGTTTCGGGAGGTCTATTGATTAGTTGGGCCGCCTGGTCCCTCCATCTAGCAAAGTAGGTTGTGAAACCTTCATTTTTCTTTTGGAAGAGAACTTCCAGCTCGCGCATGGTGACTTGAAAATCCATGTTCGACGAGTATTGCTTGATTAAGACATTGACAAAGTCTTCCCAAGTGGGGAAGAGCTTAGGGTCCTGGTGGTAGTACCATTTGAGCGGCACAGGTTCCAAGGACAAAGGAAAGGCAGGTAAATACATGGACTTGTCCACGCCTTTCAAGTTCATGGCATTCACAAAGCTCAATAGATGATCACGGGGATTGTCCGTGGCTTTAAACTTTGGTAAGTCAGATGAACTAAACTTTTCTGGTAGTTTGCCAGGAAAAGGTTCAGGATCGAGGGAGAAGTACTTGCTCCCCATGGTTTGCTGTAGGACCATTTTTTCAATCCTCTTCTCGTTATCGAGGTCATTTTTGGCTTGTGCAGCCGCTAAGGCTTCGTTTTCCATTTTCAGTTGGCCCATGAGTTGGGTCATTTGGGCCATCTGATCTCGCAATTCTTCGATGGCCATGTTTGAGGGTGCGAATCGAGGTTGGGGAAGCGGAGATCCTTGAAATGAGGGATGACGGACGGAGCTTGGAGTCACTAAACCTGGTGTTGGCGATGTATCTTCGAGACGTACTAACCTTTGATTTCCCGATCGGCACCAAGTGGCAGGACCACTCCTATGCATAAGATAAGCTAAAGTTTAGGCCCCAAAGTTTCAAGCATTACTTAGTCTAGACTTTGACTCTCTCTATCGGTTTTTTCGCTCTTTCTTTTGTTGGTACACTTTTTGGTTCTTTCTTTTGGTCATTCTTTGGATTTTCGAAACACTTGCCCATTGTGACATTCATAGTTTATTGGCATGTTCGGTTTTGGTGCCGAGCATTGTCATCGTAGGAGGCCTATCAACGACACAAAGAGTTATTTATTTATTTTTATAAGTCGCTTTTAGGATCGAGTGCTTTTCATACGCCCTTGCAGCAATTTGTACGAATGGTTTTCTTTGCTACATATTTTTTGCGCGGGCACCGAGGCTGCTGCGACTTCAGCGCCCAGCTCAGGGCGTGAGAAATATTGGCGCCCAGCCAGGGGCGTTGAAAATGCGTCCCTGGCTGGTTCTCGTTTTCTGTTTACGTCTGTTTTTTGTTTATGCGACTTTGATTTAGCGTGCTTGCCTAATAACGTCCTCTACGCGTTGTGCAGCGTTTGTGGGATTCGTTACGGGCCATCCCGAGCATCACTTATTTTTGTGGCGATCGTTCGGGTTTGAGGAACACGTATTTTGGTATAACTCTTTGGCCAATCGATTTATGAATGTTTGGGCAATTTTTTAAGGTCGTTGGTTTTCTAGGATGGTTTGTCACACAATCATATATTTCGCTACACATAACTAACATTACATCATGAGGCAATAATAACATGTCATGTAGTTTTATGATAGGCTTCTATGGGTAGTATTTGGGCCTTGGCTTGGTACCGCTTCTATCGCAGATCCAACACATGCCCTGGTCGAGGTAGTGCCTTCAACAGACGAATTTCGCCCAAGAGGCCAATCACGATGTAAGCCAAGGGGGCATGCACCAATGAGAGGGACCTAATGAGCGAGCGATTGGGTTTGGGACGGGTGTACTACTAGCGAAAGTGCCGAGTGGACAACATTCGAAGCGTATGCACCCCACGAGTGGCGATAGGTATCCTTAGTCCTAACTCCCTGAGGGACCCAAGATTCGTTATGCGGTTCTGCCCGTTCACATTAATATGCTGATTTTCAGGCCGTCCCAACTTGATGGGGAAATAAACGCGGGGTAGGATCGTTTCACCCTTCGGCTATTTTGATTACCTACAAGCACGAGTATTTCCTTCACTATCCCCAGTGGAGTCGCCACTGTGAGGGGGTCAAAAAAGCGCGAGGCTAATGCGTGACCTCGTCCCTCGTGGGTGTGACGTTTCTTTTTGTCAAATCAAGTGTAATTGGATTTCCTGTGAGTTTACACCCAATTGACTAGTAATATGGGAGTCGCCATTCAGTTTTTAACGACAATGAGAAAAACGGACAAAACCCGGTTATCGTGACATAAAGGGAGTGCAATTATGTTTGACCACGACGGCCGTAGGTTCCCTTGTGATCCCTGGTGTGGGGATCTCTCAACATACACCCGCAAGGTAGAGATTGAGGGTTCGGGGGACTATAACTACCGAGAGGAGTACTCGCTCGTCGATAACTCCAGAGGCAGGATATCCTTACTAGCTCAGCATAAATAATTGAAGGGACATGCGTTAACTATTAAGCTAATCTGAGTTGATTTTAACAATATGCAACACATAATACTAGATCGAGCGCGTTTATCTGATTTAGATTGTATTAAGGGACCTAGCATGATAATCCAATTTCCCAAAAATATATCTTTATTAGGCGTGATAGAACAATCAGATTTAATTAGTTTAACAGTTCATAATAGGGCGAGGAAAGCAATTAAATCATGGAAAAGGGACACATTACGACGCACCCTTGAGAGGTGCGTCACGGTTCTCAGAAAACTAACCACTTTGACTTTGCTATTTCTCCTTTTATTTAACGAATCTCAAATTACGGGACATGATACGTTCTGTTCGATGTTTGGATCGATTGCGTTAGAACGCGTGATCAATTTCGCAGCGTGAGGCTTAGGCTTAGGGGTTTAGAGTCAATACTCAGAATATGAATTGTGTGTTGTCTTTTCACGTCAAACTTGGGGCTATATTTATAGAAAAGAGTTCGTGGAAAGATAGAATTGTAGAACTCTAATACACGAAGAATTAGGAAAGAACATGTCCCAGGTAATTTCGGCGCCCAGAGCCAGGCGTTGAAAATAGGGTCTGGGCCGTTTCTTTGTCAAATTCGGACTCTTAGAATCCGGAGTGTATGAGACTTAATCGAGTCTTTTAGTGCGTATTAATTTTATGATGGAATGCATCTGGGCCCGTTACGAACGCTAGGCTCGTTAGGATTTTAATTAATACGTAACTCTTATTTTCGAATCGTATTAGGAACAGGATTCTCCCGCAATTTCTATCTCATTTAGGATTTATGTTGGAGTGCAATACCTAATTCTGACAGGTTTCTATCTTTTATGACTTGCCACTTTTAACAACTACCCATTACGGCAGTTACTATTTTTAGCAGGTTTCCATAAATGCCAGGTTTCTATAAATAGAAGGTTTCGGGTGAAATGAAAAGGGGATTGAGATTCGTTATTTTATAGGAGATGCGTTGTCAAGTGGAGATTTATGTTCTCATCATCGAACCTTCCCTTTCGGGAATGGGGACAAAAGTAGGTGTCTACACATGCTCACTCTTCTTGTTCGGCTTCTACCGAACAACCCTCATGGCAAAGAGATGGATGCTTTGCCTTCCGTGGCCGGTGGTGAGTTCTTAAACATCCGGGCGATGTATAATGCTACTTGGCTCCACTACATCACCAACGAGACGCAATGGATTTGGCTTGTGAAAAAAGCCGATTGGTGCTTTCTTCCGCACCCGTTCATCACTTCTTGGTCCGAGAGTGTCCGTTTCTTGCTTCCACGGCATAAGAAGTTCGCCGCCGCTGCCGCCGCCAAAGCCACTACCTCAAAGTCCACCAACACCTCCACTCAAGCTCCTCAAATTCCACCTCAAGGTCCGCCTCAAAGTCCTCCCCCGAATGCGGGTGGTATACTTCTCTCCTCTCCTCTTGATTTGACGGGTTTGCAATCCACCCTTGCGGCTATCTTGCAAGGGCAAGAGGACCAAGCTCGTACCTTGGCCTCTCTTGCTCCTCAAGGGAGCCACACGGGAGATTCTTATCCCGATTTTGACTCGTCCTACTACGGTAGGCGGGTGTACGACTTCCATGTTGACAAAGGGGACTTTGCCCCCTATTTCAACTATCCTTATCACCCTCCCCAACAAGGGCCCATCCCTAGTTGGAATGAGGAGCGTACACCCACCTACCCGTATTGGACGGGCCCGTCCCAACCCGGTGTCACTCCTCCCTCTTTTCCGCCTTATGATTATACCATGATGGGCGGGAGTGACTACCGCGGTGACCCCATGTATCCCACTTCCCCACCGGTAGATCGGCCAGATGGTTGGCCCGAGGATTTCACCGGGTGGCCTAGGGGTTACATGGGAGGTTGGGATGGTCCCCGAGGAGAGCCACCCCATGGAAACTACCCCCTTCGGCCCGAATATAGTTGGCCGCCTTATACCGATGCTTCGGGGCCCGATGTGGACCCCACCTACAATTCCACCCCGTTCACCGCCGATGAGGCTCTTGCTCATCGCCTTGAGCGGGATGACTATTGGAGGCGTTATGACTCGAAGGGTAAGGCGCATGCCCCGGGTCCTTCTTCTTAGAATTCACTCTATTTCTCCCCCATCTTGATGTGATGGTATGCTTGCGATTAGCTTGGGGGAGAAATGCGGGGTGGGGGTTTTCTTAGGGATCTTTTGATGCTTGTTGGTGTTGTTGGTCTTCTTGCCACTTCGTGTGGTTGTACATATGATAATGATGAGTCTATGATGGTACTTTTGGTGTGTTTTGGCCATTTGGCCCTTGTCTACTAACATTTTTTCTTGCTTGCTTTTGAGCATTGTTTTGGTATGTTTCATCGCGGTGGGTTCACACTTTCCACCTTTTCCCTTACCCGTCTTTATTTTGGTGAGTTTGTTCGGGTTTTAACGGCTCTTTGCGGGACTTGCTCCCACGACAATTCCGGTAACATCCTTCTAACTCTATTGCATACTTTGGGGGACGGGCATACATCATTTTGGGGCATTTGGTTGGATGGGTAGTTGTGCCCCTCCTTGCTTGGTTTTAGGCCGTGAGGACATGGCCTGATTCTAGCTTGGGGGGAGTTTTGTTGTGTGGTTGGCTACTTGTTGATGCTCATTGCTATGAATCATACCATTATGTGCTTGTTTCTTTGTTTTTAGATTGATTTAGTTTGATTTTAGTTTCTTTTCTTTTTGTTTGTTTTATTTGTTTCTTTTTGTTTCCCTTTTTGGTGTGTTTTCTTATTTTCTTCCTTTTTCTTTTGTTTTGATTTCCTTTTTGTCAAGGCAAGTTTTTCTAGGTTTTCTTAGGCAATATTCTTGATTGGGGCATATAAAATTGGAACTTGTAGATTAGAATGCTTTTATTCCTAATTGGTAGATTTTTACACGGTTCTTAATGTCTTGGGTCGAGTCTAGGATTTGGTGTCAAGAAAGTTGGTTGAACTATGGGTAGCATGCGTCATGAACTCTTGGCTTGTGGTAAGATGGTGTCGATTTCTCTAGTGATTTGAAGCCGGAGAGAATGGTATTTGCTCCCTTGTGAGGTTCATGCTCAAAAATAAGCCCAAACACATTTTCATATATTGAGTGGCATGGATCCTTAGCATTGACTTTCTTGTCTCCCGAGTTTGACCATTTCCTTCCCGAGACCGCGACCAAACTACTTTAGGGGACGATAGAGGCATTTCTTTCGGTGACTATTTTTCTTTTTAGTTTAGACTCTAGTTTCTTATTTTTCTCATATGTTTTTGTTTGCATTTTACCCTTTGCTAGCCATTTGAGCCTTGACCCTTCATTTCTTATGAGCACATTACAAGCCTAATAGCCTTTGTTTTATTTTCACCCTTAGAAGTGATAGTGAAGCTTAGAGTTATGATGCTTGTTGTTTTAGAGTAATTATGCAAAGTTGAGGAATGAATGTTGTTTGGTATGAATGGCAAAGTTTTGGAAGAATATTGTATATAGTGAATAATTGTTGCAAAAGCAAAAAAGAGAGTAAAGTTTTGAAAAAAGCCAAAAATAGAGAAAAAAAACAAGGCATGAAAAGTTTCATTTGAAACACACAAAAAAGAGGAAAATCAAATCAAGGAAAAAACGCAAAAAAGAGTTGTAGTTTAGAATTGTTGTTGAATAAGCTTGGGGGTACCCCAAATTAGTGGTACGAGTTTGTGTTTGGTTCAAAATTCTTGAGTTTAGTTCTATCATTGCGCTTCACTTTAGGTATGAGCACCAAATGGCCAAATTTGTTCCGCGCCTTACCCCTAGCCTACGTTACGCCCTAAAATCCCTCTTGACCCTTTAGAGTTGAGTCATTGTCGGTGGAGGGAGGATTTGGTCAAGCTTAAGGAACAAGGTTGTCATGCTAAGATGTCGGGTAGCCTAATGTTGATTTTCTGGCGCCTTCGCGGTGTCTTGAGACGCTATTCTCAAGGGTGGATAAGATCTAGAGATTTGACGTGGTATGCCCGGATGTAGGGGGATTGACTAGTGCTTGCCCTTAGTTCACTTTGCTTGATGCTCGAATATTTCACTCGGTTTAGGACATTAGTTAGCGTGTACTCATTTATTTGATTAGTAATATTAGTGTTCTTCTATACTTGTTCCATAATAAAGCCCATCTTGAATTTTGTAGTTTAATTTCTTTTTTCTTCTCTTTTCTTTTCTTCTTCTTTTCTTTCTTTCTTTTCTTGGTTTGTGTTTTCCATTTTAGTCTTGCCTTGATTGGATTTGCTAGATTTTGATTTTGGTAAATTTTTAGAATCTGATTAGTTTCTCATTCTTCCTTAGTTGAGTTTAGTTTGCTAGAGACTAGCAAACGCTTAGCTTGGGGGAGTTTGATGAGCGACATTTATGTCGCTCTTAGCCTAGTATTTTATGTTAGTTTTTTATCCTTTTTTATAGTTTTTATAGCTTTTTGTGTGAGATTTATAAGTTTTGTTCCATCTTGTGCTTTATAGGTGATCTTGATGAAAAATGATGGAAAACAAGTGAATTTGAGCCAAAACAGGGCTTGTGCGGTCGAATGGCGTTTTGTGCGCCCGAACAGGTAGTGCAAATGGAGTTCAAGGAGATTCCAGTTTTGTGCGGTCGAATGCCCTCTGTCATTCGGTCGCAGAAAACGGATTTTTGAGGCAGAATGTCCCAAGATTGTAAAACGACCGCACAACCCTGGTAATTCGACAGCACAGGTTTTGTGCGATCGAACGTGCTCTGTTATTCGGTCGCACAGATTTGGTTTTTGGAGGCAGAATGTCCCTAACTTGGGATGCGACCGCACAATGTTCTCTACTCGACCGCACAAAAGTTGTGCGCCTAAACGGCTTTCCTTGTTCGACCAAATGAAGCTGCGAAGGAATTTTGAGCCAAAGAAATCCCATTCGACCGAACAGGGTTCTTCGTTCGGTCGCACATGACGAAGGAAGTGTTCTTCGCTGCCTTCGCTCGCACAAGACCCGGTATTTGCTCGAATGATTCTTTTACGTTCGGTCGCACAAAAGGTCTGTGCGACCGAATGGTGGCGCGGGCTGCTCTTATTCGAATTCTGGCTTCTATTTGGGGAAACTTATAAATAGATTTTTCGATTTATTTTGTAGAGAGGAGAATTTTAGTTGATAATTGGAGATTCTAAAAGTAGATTTTCAGCAATTCTAGAGAGAGAAACTCTCCTCCATTCAAGCTTCAATTTGTAATCCTTCTTAACTCTTCTTCAATTTTGCAATTTAATTCTTAGTTTCTTAATTCTTGCTCTTGCTTTGTTGTTGATTGTTCTTCAATTCCTTAATTTCTTGAATTCTTGATTTCATTGATTGAAGTTACTTTGATTCTTAATTCCTAGCTGATTGTGCAATTGAATTCTTAAATTCTCTTATCTTACTCCTTTAATTTCATGCTTGCTAGCTTAGAATTAATGGATTGCTTAATTTCTAGAATGATTAGTGAGTAGAATTAGGTTAGGGAAAGGGGAGAATCTAGGGGCTTAATTAGGGGAAATTGATGATTGATTGTTGATTGAATCATGTGATTAAATATGATTTGATGATAGGACATCCATGCTAATTGATTGGTAGTTGCAAATGCTATTCGGTTAGAATCACGTGGAATCATAGGTTAGGTTTGGCAAGAGATTGTGGGCCTATCTTGTGTGATCAAATGGCGGTGCCTATTATATGCTAGTTAGTTTAATCTAGGATTAGGCGAAAGCTCTTCCGTGGATTAGATGCTTAGCGTTCCCTATCCGAGAGGTGGCGGGTTCGTCTTTAGATGCTATTTGCCTAATCGTCACTTCGTTGCATGATCATCATTGCTAGATAGTTGAATTCATTTCCCCCGATTTCCCTAGTCTATCTCCGACTCCCTAACATCTCCCTTTCTTGATTCAATTTAGCATAATTCGTAGTTTTTAGATTCTTAAAAGTGACAATTCAAAACCAAATTCTTGTTCGAACTAGATTGACTTTCAAACTCGATAACCACCGTTTCTTTGGGACGATCCCTTTGCTTACCGCTAGCCGGTTAGTTGAGTGGTTTTATAAATATTGTTTGCATAGGTTGTTTTCTATCAACGACGGAAAATACACCTATCAGCATACTGCTTCCTCTCTAAAAGAAAAGAAAGTATGGATGTGTCCTTTGAAAGTGCCTTGAACTCGTGGCTTGGTTCGCTAGGAAAATTGGAGAAAAGGGAGCTTGATGGCATGCATCTTGGGGTGCTCGTCTCTTTCCGGTTTGTAAAATTGGATTTGCACTTCATTCTTGCTGCTCTGGAGGCTTGGGACCCGAATCATCATGTCTTCCGTTTTGGAAATAATGAAGTATGTCCCCTCCCTGAGGAATTTAGTGCCATATTGGGGTGGCCCTTGATGTTGGAGCCATGCATGCCTAGTGTTGAAGAACACTTTTTCTCGAGTTTTGAAAGGTATTTGGGCTTGAAGCCCCCACTTTTGAGTGCTGTTGTATATGGCAGAGGGGTGGATTTGTCCCTCTTTGTCACCTACTTTGCTGGGCTTGATGTTCCCAAAGTTTTTCGCCTGAGAGCCTTAAGTTTTTGTATATTCGCTCGCTTCCTCTTTTCGAAGCAGGGGTTTGGCAATGGTGATGCCTCCCTAATAGAGATTGTAGAGCAGTTTGCTAATGGTCGGGACCCAATGCTGCTTGTGATTGGCGAAACATTGATGGGCCTTGATATGCTGAAGTCGGACCCCTCTTCTTTGCCATCGGGAAGTCCGGTGTTACTCCAAGTAAGGATCTAGAGCTCTCTTGTATGTTGAATTTTGTACTTGTATTTGAATTTTGAATGTTTAAAAAATGTGCTTCTTGTATACTCCCCAAGGTTTGGCTTATGGAGAGGCTCATGTTGGTGGCACCACCGGAGAACATGGCGAGCTATAATAGAAAGGGATTCACTGTGCGACCCATGCTGCATGGCCGGCTTTTATTGGATGAGTGGCGGTGTACACTCTCTGGGGTTGAATCTTGTATAAGGTGGGTAGCTCCTTGGTGGGGGATTGCTTCTATGAAACATGCCCCCCTGGTTCTATTGCTTTGAGGGTGCCAAGCCTCACAATGTTGGTCTTCTACTCGCCTGCCCGAGTGATGAGACAGTATGGCTTGAAACAGGAGATCCCAGACTGTATTGAAGAGAACCCGAAACCTGTTGCGCTGAATGCAAATCGACTTGAAGTTTGGAGGTGGTATTGGGTCGCCAAACCATTCTTGAGTATCCAGTTCCCACCTGAGTCAGTTACTCTGTCTACGGGGTACATTGTATGGATGAGAGGCCTAAGCTAGAGGGACATTTCTCTCTCCGGACCAGCTAGAGTCCGAGGTTCTAGAGCTAGACGTCCTGCATCAACTGACTATGAGGAAAGTGACGGGAGTGTGGCCCATCCGGTGCTTGACCGTTCGAAATCCAAAGGAGGTTCGTCGTCCTCCCGTCTTGGAAGGCTTGCAAGTTCCTTCTCCCGCCGCTTGGGCAAGGGGAAGATTGATGATTGATTGCGGGAGGAGCCAGGGGATAGTACTCAAGGTGCCAAGACTCGAGCGCATAGTCGCCTGACCCTAGATCTTTGTAGGCTAAATGTGTTTGAATTGCCTTGCGATGAATTGTGTTTAGAATGTGTTTGGAAGATGTGTTTAGAAAGTGTGTTTAGGAAGTGAAAAGGATTTTGAACTTTGCTTCACTTGATCCTGACTTTGTATTTGAATTAGCTTTGAAGGCCTTAGGGCCAAATAAGTTATTGTGTTAAATTCCGTTTGAACATGTTTTGCTTTGAATTGGCACATTTGGAATAACAACAACAACAATTTTGAATTTTGATATTTGATTTGATTTTTAGGATGCCCTTAATTGAGGAAATTTTGAATTTTTTTGTATTAATGTGGCCGGGCCTCGTGATGAGGTTGCCTACGTGTCCCGTTAGGGAATCAGGCCGGACGTAGTTTTGACTACCTTACAAGACCTGAATTTGGATTCTTGACTTTGAACATGGAACTTAGACATAGAACTTCTTGAGTTGATCGAGGTTGGTAAGAGATCTGAATTCTGTTCCGTCGATGTTTGTTAGTTCGACTGCTCCCCCCCGAAGGATCTTCTTGACAATGTATGGGCCTGCCCAGTTGGGTTTGAATTTTCCCCTTGGGTCCAGGGTGCTTTTGCGAAGGGCTTTCAGGACAAGCTCGCCTTCCTTGATGTTTCGGGTTCTGACCCTTTTGTTGAAATGTCTGGCCACTCGGCACTGATAGACTTGTACATGGTGAGCGGCTTGAAGCCGACGCTCATCGAGCATGACTAGCTCGTCATATCTTGCTTGTACCCATGCAGCTTCTGGGATTTTTCTTTCGAGGACTATCCTTAGAGAAGGTATCTCCAGCTCGATAGGTTGTACTGCTTCCATTTCATAGACCAATGAGAATGGAGTTGCACCGGTTGAAGTTCGAATGGAAGTTCGATATCCCCACAATGCGAAATGCAGCTTTTGGGGCCAGTCCTTGTAATTGGTGGTCATTTTCATGATGATGGTCTTGACATTCTTGTTGGCTGCTTCGACTGCCCCATTGGTTTGTGGGCGATAAGGTGAAGAGCGATGATGTTGAATCTTGTACTCGGTGAATAGATCTTCACACTCCCCTTGAAAATGGGTTCCTTGGTCGCTGATGAACTCGTGAGGAACACCGTATCTGCATATGATGTTTTCTTGTATGAACTGGGCCACTTGCTTGAAACCCAATACTTTGAATGATCTGGCCTCGACCCATTTGGTGAAATAGTCGATGGCGACCAGTATGAACTCATGACCCCCGGTGCCTGTTGGAGTGACTTTGCCGATGACGTCGATACCCCAGGCTGAGAACGACCACAGTGATGATTGAGAGTATAGTAGTGATGGAGGAATGTGCTTCGGATTCGCACACTTTTGACATGTAGGACATTTCTTGACAAAGAAGTAGCAGTCCCGTTCGAGGGTAGTCCAATAGTATCGTGCCCTAATGATCTTGAGGGCTAGCATCTTCCCATTCATGTGGGTGCCACAGACTCCTGCATGTATGTTGTCCATGACTCTTTGAGCTTCGTGCTTATCAACACATCGGAGGTTAGGACCGCTAAGGGACCTTTTGTATAGAATGCCGCCTTCTATGACCAAATTGGCTGATTGTAGTCGCAGAGCCCTTCGATTCTTGCTTGAAAAGTGTGGGGGGGGACTCTAAATTTTGTAGATACCTTTGAATGTCTGTAAACCAAGGCTCATCTTCGTCTTGCTCGACGTTGTCAATAGCATGGACATATGCTGCTTCTTGACGGGTTTCAATTGTAAGTGGCATTTTAGCCATGCTGCTTGGAATGTTGATCATTGAGGCCAGTTTTGCCAGTGCATCGGCGAATTGGTTCTCCTCTCTTGGGAGGTATGTATAGCGAAGCTCTTCTATTTGTTCAGACAATAGGACTGGTATGGAGATAAACTCTCGCTTCTTACTTTCCATTTGCCGGAAATTTGATTGATGATTAGGGAGGAATCCCCGTACACTCGAAGTTTCAGGACGCCCAGTGCTAAGGCGGCTTCCAGGCCCATGATACATGCTTCATATTCTGCCGCATTGTTTGTGACGTTGAATTGCAGTTTTGCTGATATAGGAATGTGCGTGCCGTCTGGGGCTACTAGAATTACTCCAACACCACATCCGTTCTGATTGGAAGCACCGTCAAAAATGCATTGACAAACTGTCATCACAGGTCATTAAGATTTGCTCGTCGGGTAAGTCGTAATCTTCCTCTTCTGCCTCGACAGGACAATCGGCTCTGAGACTGTTGAACCCTTGATAGACTTTTGTGGAATGTATTTGAGGTCAAATTCTGCTAGCATGACCAACCATCTGGACAACCGTCCGTTGAGTGGTGGTTTCTCGAATAGATACTTGAGAGGATCCGCTTTGCTGATCACATGGACTGTATGGCAGAGCATGTAGTGCCGTAGTTTCTTTGTGGCACAAACCAAGGCGATGCTGAGTTTCTCGAGCTGAGTGTATTTGGTTTCGTACTCGATCAGCTTTTTTCTTATGTAGTATATGATGTTCTCCTTGCCTTCAATTTCCTGGGCGAGCATAGCCCCCACTGCTGAATCTGTTGTTGTGAGGTAGAGCCTGAGGGGAATCCCTGGCATTGCTGGTTTTAGTACTGGTGGGTTGGAAAGGTAGCTTTTGATTGTTTCGAATGCATGCTGACAGTCGTCATCCCACACCTTGGGCTCGCTTTTTCGGAGCTTTCGAAATACTGGTTCACATATCATTGTGAGTCTTGAAATGAACCTGCTGATATATTGTAGTCTGCCGAGAAAACCCCGAATTTCTTTTTCATTCGTTGGTGGTTGTATCTCGAGGATTGCTTTGATTTTCGAAGGATCAGCCTCTATGCCTCGAGAGCTGATAACATATCCGAGTAACTTGCCTGATGTTACCCCGAATGCGCACTTTTAAGGATTGAGCCTCATGTTGTATTGTCTGAGCCTGTTGAAAAACTTTCAAAGTACTGAGGTATGCTCGTGCCGTTCTTTGGATTTGACAATCATGTCGTCGACATATACCTCAATTTCCCTGTGAATCATATCGCTCATGATAGCTGTGGCTGTTCTTTTATAAGTTGCTCCTGCGTTCTTTAGTCCGAACGGCATAACTGTATAGCAATATGTGCCCCACTGAGTAATGAAGGTTGTTTTCTCCATGTCTTCCTCTGCCATGGGAATCTGATTGTAGCCTGCATACCCGTCCATAAAAGAGAGTAAGGCATGATTTGCGGTGTTGTCGACCAAGATGTCGATGTGAGGCAATGGAAAACCGTCTTTAGGGTTGGCCCTGTTAAGATATCTGTAGTCCACACACACATTCGTACTTTGCCATCTTTCTTTGGAACTGGGACGACATTTGCGATCCATTCTGGATATTTTGCTTCTCGAATAAACCCGTCCTCTAACTGCTTGGAGACCTCTTCTTGAATTTTGAGTGAAACATCCAGTTTCATGCGATGGAGTTTTTTCTTGATGGGTTTTGAACCTGGAATAAGGGGAATTATATGTTGACCGATGCTTGGATCAACCCCTAGCATATCATGATAGGACCATGCGAAGACGTCTACATACTCTGAAAGTAGCTTGATAAGATCGTCCCGCTCTGCTTGAGAAAGATTTAAACCAATCTGAACTAGTTTTGAATCATTGTTGTTAGAAAGGTTGATTTTTTCTGTTTCCTCAATTATGGGCGTCCTGTTTTCATGATTTTCGATAGCTTTTAGAATTTCAAAGTCAGTTTCTTGTGAAGCAAAGTTGTGTGGATTAGGATTTGATTTTGAATTAGGACTCGAAGAGTAAGTAGAAATTGAAGTGTTATTGAAATCAGCAATCATTACATCGACTGTTTTGACTTGAAGCTCGGCCTTTAGAGGCTCTTGATTGATGCAAGACTCTAGTTCTAGACACTTAGACTCATTGCTAGACTCAGATCCAGACTCATCCTCTGACTCGGACTCGCTCATCATAGATCCTTCGCCCACAGTAATCTTGAACATTTTGCCATTTGGAGCAGTTATCTTGAGAGACTTTCTCCAGCCATTGACCATCTTCTCGCTTGGAGTAATTAGCTTGGATGGGTCAAAGTCTTCGATTTGAGTGATCATTTGGACCATGGCATCTTCGGAAATGATTGGGGTTATCTCCTGGCCGAACAATAGATCGAAAGCTGATGAATCAAGGCATTCAGGGGAGGCCTTGTCTTGTATTGGAGGAGCATCCTCTAGAAAATTACAGTCTTGAAAGATCTCGAATCCGGGGTAAAGGACCCCCTTTGAAGAGTCATAGAAAGGTTCTGGGAAGTCAAAGTGTAAGTCATCCTCTCCTTCTTTCACGAATTGCCCATTGAGTGTGAGTTGATGAGGAGGTATCTTGAATTGATCATTGCCAGCTCGACGGGCCCTTAGCTTAGCCTTTTGCTGCTTGTCATCGAACTTAGTCGGCTTGTATCCCAGTCCGCAACAGTTAGTCTGTCCTTGGGCCTTGAAAGGAGATTCGGTGGGCGGTGGCAGAGTAGTGCCCAAGAAGCGCCCACGCTTGATCATCATGCGCCTTGCCATGGGATTCATTCTGGATTCGATAGCTCCAACTTCAGCACTGAATCCCCAAAGGTCTTCGTCGTTGTCATCATGTTCGATCAATATCAGAGCCTTGTCGGATATCTTGGTCCTTGGATGGGAAGCATGTAGGGTAATGACGTTTCCTTGGACCTCCATTCGAACTTTTTGGTGGAGTGAGGATGGCACTGCTTTGAGGTCATGGATCCAAGGTCTTCCCAACAGGAGATTGAAACTTGCTTTGATGTTGAGCACTTGAAAGCTCACTTTCCGCTCGATTGGCCCTGTGCGGAGTAGTAGAGTGAGAGTTCCCATTGCTTCCCGACGAGTGTTGTCATAGGCATGAACACCTTGGGAGGAACTAGAAAAGTCACTAGGGGTGAAACCCAGATTTTCGGCAGTGCGGAGAGGACACACATTGATGGCCGATCCATTGTCCACTAGAGTCATGGGGATGATCTTATCTTTGTACTCGACAGTCAGATAGAGGGCCTTGTGATGGCCTTCCCCCTCAGGTGGGAGGTCTTCATTAGTAAAGGTGATTCCTTCTTCCAGATTTGTAAGCAACCCGATCATTTCGTCAGGAGTGACTTCTGGGGTGACATTCAGTTTGACCAGAGCATTGATAAGAGCAGTGCGGTGCCCCACAGAGGAAGCCATGAGTTGCCAAATATTAACCTCTGCCTTAGTGCGCTTCAATTGCTTGATTAGAGGGTTCTCCTCGGTGGGTAGAGGAACATTAGTTGCCGGTGTCGTTCTGTTGGTTGGCTCTTGACTTCGACCAGACCTAGTCATGACCTGAACACTGTTTTCTGCCTTGGGGTCCAATTACCAGTCGGCGCTCACGATTTCTTGGAATTCATCATCAGAGATGTTTTCAATAGGAGGGTCCTGATATGTGTCTTCATCATCGCTAGCCCAGATCCCGCAAATGTCTCCTTGAGGTAACCCAGATTCCGAGTTTTCACTTGGCTGCACCAGGGGTGGCACAGACCCTTAATTATGAAATATTTCCTCTACCTCGAATGGGCCCACAGCATGGAAAAGAGTTTCTTGATTTTCCTCAAGAGCCCTTATGCGAGCCTCCGCTTCCTCAACACGTTCATAGAGCTCTGCTACAGCTGCGGCTAGTGAAGTCATCTTGAATAGGATTTTGAGAGGAGGAGTCTGAGCACCTAGTTAGGACATGATTTTAAACTTTAGAACTTGAATGATATGATATGCATGCAATGAATGAGACCTAGACTTGACACTAAGTGTCACTCCGAAGATTCGAGATTTTGGATTTTGTATTTGTATTCGGGATTTACAACCCGTTGGAAATGTTTGAGAGGAGCGTTCATTCTTTTGTGAAAGTTGGCTCTTGTACTAGAACTTGGAATGTCGAAAAAGAATATTTCGACCTATTGAAAGTTGGACTTATTTGAAGGGGATTTTAACCCGCTTGAGAATTTGGAAATTGGACTTGTACTAGGAAATTGAATTTTGTATTATTTAAAGGGAATTTCAACCCGTCAATTTTTTAGGAGAATTTCAACCCATTGGACTTTGAATATTTTGAAGGGAATTTCAACCCGATTGAAAGGGAATTGATTTTGTATTATTTAAAGGGAATTTCAACCCGTGAATTTTTTAGGGGAGTTTCAACCCATTGGATCTGGAATATTTGAAGGGGATTTCAACCCGTTTGAGAATTGGAATTTGTATCATTTCAGAGGAGTTTCAACCCGTTGGAATTTGAACTTGTATTATTTCAGGAGAGCTTCAACCCGTTGGAAATATTTGGAATGGGGTTTGTATTATTTTAGGGGATTTTCAACCCGTTGGAAATATTTGGAATGGGGTTTGTATTATTTTAGGGGATTTTCAACCCGTCAATATTTCAGGGGAATCTCAACCCATTGGAATTGGAGTATTTGAAGGGAATTTCAACCCATTGGAATTGTTATTATTTCAGGGGATTTTCAACCCGTTGGAAATTTGAATTTGACTCGAAGTTTGAATTTTGAAAGGGATGCATTTTGTATGTAGAACATGAAGCTTCGTATTTGGAAAATCCGGCATTATGTCGTCGTGGATTTGAGACATTGAATTTGGGAACTTGAAAGTCCGGCATTATGCCGCCGTGGACTTGGAGTGTAGGATTTGAGATTTGAAGGTTTGGAATTTTTGAACTTCGAGCTTGAGGTTTGAAATACGGAATGGAAAATCGGCATTACGACGGCACGGATTGGGAACTTGAAGTTTTGAGCATAGAACTTGAAATTCGAAAGATTGACATGGAATTTGAGGTTTGAAAGTTGGAGTTGAAAAGTTGGCATTACGCCGGCCATGAACTTTGGCATTTGAACTTTGAGGTTTTGAGAGTTGAAATTGACGATTTGACTTCGATGCTTGAAGACTTGAATGTTTGAAATAGGAAATCCGGCATGACGCCGTTGGATTTGTGGTTTTTTTACTTTGAAGCTTGAAATTTGGACTAGAAAATCCGGCATTAAGGCGCCGTTGGGTTGCATTTGAAAATTGAGGTTTTGGACTAGAAAGTTTGAATTTGAACTTGAAGCTTGAAGACTAGGAAATCCGGCATTATGACGCCGTTGGGTTGAATTTGACTCGAAAATCCAAACTTGAGTTTGGAAAATCCGGCATTATGGCACCGTTGGATTTGGACTTGAAAATTGAGGTTTTGGATTAGAAGATTTGAACTTGAACTCGAAACTCGAAATTTGGACAGGAAAATCCGGCATTATGACGCCGTTGGATTTGAACTTTGACTTGGAAGAAGTAGGAAATCCGGCATTATGGTGCCGTTGGATTGCATTTTGAACTTGAAAATTGGAATTTTGGACTCGGAAATCCGGCATTATGACGCCGTTGGATTGAACTTTGAATTTGGAACTTGGAATTTGGACTCAAAATCCGGCATTATGACGCCGTTGGATTGAATTTTGAATTTGGCATTTGGAATTTGGACCCGAAAATCCGGCATTAGGACGCCGTTGGATTGAATTTTTGAATTTGGCATTTGTGCGTGAGGCGTGTTTAAGGGTTTTGAATCAAATGGAGTGACACTCCTAAAGACCCTAAAATCGGCGATTTAGATGCATGAGGTTCGAATGATGCTCCTAGGGGTTTGGTTTCCTAGTTGGAGGCTAATTGGTTTTGGCAAGCTAGAACTCGAGGTTAGCCATTCACGCGTGCAAAGGCGCCCACACAATGCACAAGTAGCACGTTGTCACACTAATCATGAATATGAATGCGACATGCAAAGTTCTCAACCTAAGGTCGATCTAAGTTTTGTATGATGCAAGTGGTCGTATTTGGGTGTCAAAAGGTACTTGGCTAAGAGACGGATTCGGCGACAAGCTCTCACATTCCGCCTAAGGGAAGTGTGCGTCGGCAGACGGCCTCCATACTTGACATCGGGAATGTCAAGCAAATGCCAAGTTTCGGTAGGCGAGAAAATGGTCGCACACTTTGGTCGGGAACCGTATGGAGAGTCACCATTTCGTTACCCCTGGGGCTAGCCCGAATGTAGAACACATCCGTTTGGGCAAAGGTAGAAATTCATTTTGCACAATATGGTTTTCGAAAAATGCATGAAATGCTTAGAAATTGAAATTGAAATCGTACTTGAATTTGTATTTGTAAAGCTCGTTTTTCGGCACTCGTTCACGAGGCTTGGGAGCGTCCTTCCAGATGCAAAAATAGACTAACTCCCAACACGAAAAGTTGAGCAAAAGTGGGCGACAAGCCACTGTGAGCCACTGTCCTGGATGCAGGCAGTGGCGTTAGGCGCAGGGGCTGCGCCTGGCGCCAATGCTGGCATCCAGTACTTCGGCAGATCAGTGGCCGGTTGCTCGAAATTTGCTCGCATTTTCGAATTGAAACTAGAAAATTCCCCAGTTGAGTCGCCAGAATTGTAGGGGGGTTTTTTTGTGTCCCGTTTCCTACAAGGGGGGTTTTAGGAGGCCGGCCGGCTCGTTTAGAGAACCGTTTGAATTTTTGCACCTCGAAGGAGTCGCCACCAAACTTTATTTAAGGTCTTGTTTGGAAAGACCTCAAATGACTATATTTTTGGATAAGGCCTTGAATCCTTGAAACGGATGGGTGAGATCCGGGCTCGGGAACGAAAATGCTTATTCGGCGAGCTTTAGAAATATTCAAGTACGTTGGCACAACATTAGTTCGAAAATAAACCCTAGATTAGACTATGTGGGTTTGAATTTTAGAGCAAAATAAAATTTCTAATTGTACGGTGGTCACTTTGCTTTAAAGATTGATTTAAGGAACCTAAGGCCGGTTTGTCCAAAAATATCTTCGTTAAGCGTGATGTAACCTTTGTATTTTGTTGTATTTAGCATGTTGGTGATGAAAGCGATAAAGCACATAAAGCAACATCACAACACTAAATAAAGTGCGGAATTAGTAAATACAAGACCCCCTAGAAAAGGACTAGGGAGTGGGTCTACATTGCCTAGAAATGGACTAGGCAAGTAAAGATGCGGAATTAAAAGTGCGGAATTGAAATTGCGGTGTTAAAATTGCGGTATTGAAAGTGCGATATTGAAAGGTGCGATATTGAAATTGCAATATTGAAAGGTGCATAATTGAAATTTGTACTTGGGCACATGAGATTCGAACGCCAAGCGGCTCCTTAAAAATAAGTGCGCCCGACACGAATTCAAAGCCAAAAATCTCAACTTGGGAGAGGTTGCTCAACCCAAATATCTTAGATTTTGCATATTAAACTTGAAATAGAAAGCTTGAATATTGAAATGTTTGAACTTGAAATGATTGAAATTTGAACTTGAAATGATTGAAATTTGAACTTGAAATGATCCTAGTTTAGGGAAATAACTATGAATAACCCTAAACATGGCAAGATCTTTGAAAATTGAAGACTTGAACTTGTATATTGAAAATGGAGTTTTGAATCTCAAAGACTAAACCTTTAAATGTTGAAAGGTGTTTATCTTTGATTACCCCATGTTTGATGGTGATTCTAGCCCAAGAGATGATTGTAAACAACTTGGACATCCTTGAATCTTTGAAAATTGTATTTTGTATTTTGAAAAAGTTTGTATTTTTGGAAAACATGTATGATTGTTGCAAGTGGTGTTTTTTATTGATTAAAAACACCAACTTGCTAATCATTTAGAAATCAAAGCAACATAGTAGATTAGAATGGGATTCGGATTTACCTAGTTAGATTTAGGCAAGAGCTCCCAATTGCTTTGGATTTTAGGAATTTTGTATGTGTTTTTGAGGAGTTTTGAGTTGTATTTTGAGGCGTAATGTCGAAATTACGACGTTGTGTTGTTGTGCTCCCCCTTTTTTCGATGGAAATGAGGGGTATTTATAGGAGGGAATGGTTCAAAACTCCAGCACACTCCAGCGCAGGGCGTCAAGCCACCGCAGTGCGCTGCTGACGTGGCTTGAATGCCGCCAAAGCAAGGACGTGGAATCGTCTTTGTTTCGTCTTGTAGCGTTGTACCTGTTGTACGAATAGTACTAGGTTTGGCGTTTTGTATTTACTTGGAGGTTAAGGCATCGTTTAGCGTCTAAAAACAAGCCTTTCTCGGGTTTTTGAATTCCGGTTTTACGGGACGGGGCCCGGCATGCTCAGTTTTGTGGGTCGGCGCCTGAATTTGACTTGCCTTATATGATTTTGAGTGGAAAAGGCCTAGTAAAACCAATGGGATGGTCTACTAGATGAGATTGTACTTGGATTTTGGAAGTTGTATTTTGTACCGGGAACCGAAAGGGGAACGGTCTCGGGGGTTGGATTTTGGGTCTTGAATTTGGAAATATTCTTAGCAATTGGGATTTCCGCCTGGAGTTACTCCAATCACCGAACAAGGATAATGGTATCGTCATCATCCCAAAGGGGAGACACAAATTAGGTGTCTACAACTAGACTCAATCAAAATATGGGCTAACTGTAGACGCCTACATTTGTCCCCTAGGCCCGAAGCAGTGAGTTCAATGATGAAACTATAACCCACTCATCCACAAAGCACTCTGATCAGCTGAAGAACAACCCTCGAATGACTGAAGAGACCATACGGAGCATAACCTGTTAAATATAGTAACTTCCATCAATAAAAAGAAACCTAAAATAAAATAGACACGTACTTAGTCACATTCGCATCCCGATATGGCTTAATATGTTGTTGCATTGATAGAAAGATTGAATATAGTTGACCACATTGCAGCACACCTGTATGCGCCATAACATTCTAGTACTTGCCTTCGGGCTCTATAATAACATAGATCAAATTCTCGAACTCTTACTTCTTGGGAACAATACATGTAAATGTTAACCAAGTTACTGAAACACGCTTACGAGTGCCTAGAATACGCTAAGTTAGTTCATTTACCAAATGATACGTCCTTACAAAGTCAAAGTATGTCCTATAATTTATTATTTGGATCATGCACATCACATGATTGTATAGGCCTTGGAATAATATTTCCATAGACTTATCATAAGCCCAAATCTGATTTAAAACGAGTAAGTTATAAGGCTTTTACTTGGGCTTTGCCAAAATGGACCGACCTCCAGTATTTCGGCCGTAACTCGAGATTTACGAAGCCCACTGATGTAAGATCTACGACATTGGAAAGATGGATTTTGTAGCTTACCAATTTGATGTTATTTTCATGAATCCGAGTTTGTATGAAGAAGTTATGAGCTGTTAAAGATTGAAGATTCCTGAATCCGCGGAGCAGATCTGCCTACACTAGAAATTTCTAACGCTGGCAGACATGCGCTAGAAATTTCATGCAACATGCCTATACTAGAAATTTCTAGCGCTTGCACTATTTCTGTCCTTATCTAATACGTTTACGCACAGAATTTTTAAATATATGGCGCATCACAACTTAGCGCAACAATATTCTAGAGCATAACAGGCCAGCGCCACATTTTTCTAGCGCTGCCATTTGTTTATCACAAAAACTCGAAAACTTCAGATGTTTATCTTATTTGTACTGCCTACACTATAAATACAGGCCTTCTAGACCCCAATTCGAATCATCAAAATTTGGTCTCACTCCTCTGATATTCTGAATTCTCTCTTCCCTCTGTTATATTCTAAAAGACCTGCTGAACTCCCGTCCCGTATTCGTAATAGTTCAACCGTATTAACTCATTGTTAAGTAGATCTATGTCCATATAAGCATTCAAATCGTCCCAATTACTTCCGAAGTTATAGAAAATTCATACCCTAAATCGAAGAATCTGTGGGGAAACTCTGCCAGAATTAAAAGAAAGATAAGGATCTGAAATTCTGTACAACGGTCGTTATAAAGCTAAAAGGAGACGTTGCTAATGCGAGTGGTAATTGTTCATGAGAACCACAATATAGCCTAAGATATATTGTAACGTGCCTAATACTGTTTATCGCTTTCATCACCTTTATAAATCTGTTCACCTAATCTGCTATATTACTCACGCCTAATAAGATATTCTCTGGACAAATCTGATTGTTAAGCACCTTAAATCAAAATAAATCACTCTTTTGACGTTCTTAGTTAATTATCTGTGCATTTAAATCAACTCAGATTAGTAATGTATTTTAAAGCATGTCTCTTTTGTAGTCACATTGAACTAGTAAGGACCGCCGCGTGGGCTAATGCTAGGCACTCCCCGTATTAGTAAACGTCACCTTAACTCTCAATCTCCGCTCCGCTGGATGTACGTTAAGCGATCTCCATAACAGGGATCACAAGGGAACCTATGGTCGTTGTGAATCAAATATGCTCGCCCTTCGGGCATATCACGATAATCATGTTTTGTCAGTTTTCTTCATTGTAGTTTTAAAACTAAATGGCTACTCCTAAAGACTAGTAAAAGAGGCTAACGCCCACAGTTAGTTCCGCTTTTACTTAATATGATTTCCATATCATGAGGGGTAAGTCGTTCGAGCCATTTTCTTAGGAAAAGCACGCTCATCTTATTTTTCGATCCCCTCACAGGCTTCAAGTGAGAATAAAACAAATGGAGTTTCTTTTATTTTAAATTTTCTTTTTTTATTTGAGATTATGTTTTACCTCATTTGAGATAATTATCTAAATACCTTTCCTTTTATTTTGTTGATTTAATAATTTAGTGCTTAAATCTTCTTTCTTTTTAATAATGACAATCCTAGAAGACGATGTTTCAGCCAATGTCAGCTTTAATAGTACTTTTATTCCTTATTTTCTGTACTAGAATTTCTGGGTTGTTACAGTTCCTTCACGAGTTCACCTTCGTTCTACATCGCGTTTCATCTCCTTCACCGTCTCCTTCAAAACGTTCCTCCACCTTTTTTGCTGCCCCCCTTCTAGATCGTCCTTCTCCTGCTTCGATTTCCACCCATTAAGAAAGGAACTACAACCACCTTCGCTCCTACCCAACCACCTATGTCCCCATCCACGTACCCTCCGCGACCACCCATCTTCCTGATGTGACTAGCCATCACCTTCCTTCTTCCGCGACCACCAACTCTAGCGTGGGTAATGGTTAATATGGGGGAGCGAAGAGAGAAATAAGTTAATTTGGGGGGAGATAAGAGATAAATAAATTAAGTTAATTATTGGTTAGTTATCCTAATTACCCTAATTATTTTCTTTCCTACACTTTTAGAAAATACAAATAATTAGTTTTTTAATATTCTAAAATTACAAAACTATTTTTCTAAATGAATTTAGACATTTGAATTTAAAGGTAAAATTATTTTAAATCACTAAAATATATTTAAATATTTAAGCTTAAAGGTAAAATGAGTGGTTCGTATGAATTCGTAATTGTAGTCATCACTTTGATGATCACCCCTAGAGAGATTCATTTTTGTAACACTTTAATTTATTGGAAAATTGGTGTGGTATACTAGTGGTTGACAAAACCACATGTCAAAATATGAGCAAGCCATTCACAAGTTATTTTGTAGTTTTCTTAGATATATATACAAACCAAATAATTTGTTAGTTTCACAGAGTTCCTCAAGAGGGTGGGTGAATTGATATTTTACGGTTTTACAAAAATTAAACTACTAGGAACAGAAACAATAAAATATGCAAGCGAGATTTAGCGTGGAAAACTCTCTAGGCCCAATAGAAAGGAAAAAACCACGGCCCCTTTGGGGACTTAAACACAATCACTAATTAGGCAAAACAACTCAGTTTCTTTACAAGCCTAATCTACTCGGGCCACAATCTGTTAGTCTCCTCTGACTACAGATGACCAGGAACAACCCCTCGTTGTTCCTTCCCTTACAGAAACAGTCCCTCAACTGCTTCTCCTCACGGATCTCTTGTGAGATCTTCTCTCTTGCTCAAGTAAGCCTGACTCAGGCTTAACATACAATATCTCAACACTTAAACTGAAAAACAAAGTAATATTAAACTTAATACTAAATACTAGATATAAGACCACGTAACAAATAATGCTCTATATGGGAACAGGAACAGACTCTTTAAAGATTAAGACTTTAAGGGTAATACCTGAAAGCTTCCGGTTAATGTAAATAAGTCTGATAAAACTTTCGCAGAGAACTTTAGGTGTATATATAGGAAAACCAGAGTTTACCCTAGATTCTAATTCAAACCAATTTAGGACTCTTTTCAAAAGATATATTTTCGCAAATAACATCTTTAAAACGCGTTTTAGATAAACTCAATCCTTACGGATTTGAGAGTTGTAAATTAACTTAAAACGTTTAAGAGTTTAACCTTAAGTAAAATAGTAAAATCAGTTTTGTAAATCGACACTTATCTTTTATAAAATAAAACTGATTTAGGACTCTATGAAACATTCTGTTCCCATACTAAGCTGTATTTGTTTCTACTGATCTTATACCTTTCTGGACTCTAATTGACTTGCTGGGCTTCATACTCCTTGGCCCATGATTCAATTTTAATCCTTGTTTTGAACTGCTTCTCTTCATGGTTTCTCAGCTGGTAGCGTTGTATACTTGTTGTTGCTAAGTGTGCTGATCGTTTCATATAAACCTGTTACATTCCTTAAATAACCATGAAGATTCTTGAGATTCCTTAAATAACCACGAAGATCCTTAAATAGCGTTGTATACATGAAGATTGATTAGATGATAAATTTCCGGCTTCATCATAACATGACAACTTTTTTTTATGATTCATGGATGCATGATTTCTTTTCATAACGGATGTAAATTTTATTCGTGCATTATTAGTTATATGATTTTTTTGTCAATCAAGTTACGTGATATACGTTAAGTAAAAAAAAAATATATCATACTACACTATAAAATTACAAAACAATTTTTTTTATGTAAATGACGTTACAAGTTCTTTAAAATAGAAAAAATAAATACAAGCTCCTAAGAATCCTCTCAAAGCTCATTTTTTTAGGCTATTTTAGTGTCTTTCCTTATATGTGTATGGACAAGAAGTAAGAGAAAAAGAGTGTATTTCGCATCCTTATTTCTTTTCTTGAGAGGCTAGAATTACGTAAATTCTAAACAAT
This sequence comes from Spinacia oleracea, assembly GCF_020520425.1. Classification (NCBI taxonomy): domain Eukaryota; kingdom Viridiplantae; phylum Streptophyta; class Magnoliopsida; order Caryophyllales; family Amaranthaceae; genus Spinacia; species Spinacia oleracea. The sequence continues at coordinate 59,605,399 of NC_079488.1, read as the reverse complement.
TCATTATAAATCTCATTGTTGTTGGCTTTTGCAACCTTTTTTTCTCATTTCTTCTGTAACCTTTCATACCCATAAGTCATTCTAAAAAGAAGAAAAAGGCATTGTTCTTACATGAAAATTATAGTGCATGTTAACTATGTATTTAATATAAAACATTCTTACTAAATTTCCTTTTAAAGTTATGAACATATATTAAGATATTAGTAGCTATGAGATCTTTTTGTAATCACAAAAAAATGTGGGGCTTTTAGACATATTTACTTAAAAAGATGGATGCGGAGAAGAAAAAGTTCCCAATAGGACCAGAATACTATACGTTATATGAGGAGGTAGGTGAAGGCGTTAGTGCCTTGGTTTATCGTGCTCTTTGTATAGATAACAATGAGATTGTCGCCATCAAGATCCTTGACTTTGAACGTTGCAATAGCGATTTGGTAAATTTATTTCCTTAATTTAGTTTCATATGTTGTCCTTGTCGTATTTTTTTTGTTGTACATAACTTATGTGTGGATCTTCCCTATAATTACAATGAGGACTAGACCCATGTTTGAAAATCAGTTCTTATAATAATATGGTTTTATCAAATATGCCTCTAATGAAATGTGTTTATCACTCTTTTAGAAAAATATATCTCGTGAAGCTCAAACAATGTTCTTGGTTGATCATGATAATGTTCTGAAATCACATTGCTCATTTGTGAGTGGCCATAACTTGTGGGTGGTCATGCCATATATGGCTGGTGGTTCATGTCTTCATATTCTAAAGGCATCACATCCCGAAGGATTCGAAGAGATGGTTATAGCCACTATATTACGTGAGGTTTTGAAGGGTTTAGAATATCTTCATAATCATGGGCATATACATCGAGATGTTAAAGTAAGTGAACCATTTTATTTTAATTTTAAGTTAATAATATTGAAGTTGTTCGAGTTACAAAATCTCGAATTATGTTGGTTTAAATGTGTGTGTGTGTATATATATATTAAATAAAATCATTATTCACATTGAATATTTAAGAGATACTTGTGCCACTTTTATGTGACTCACACAAAGTTTGTTTGGATAATAAGATAGAAGGGAAATAAATGTAATAGAATGAGGAGAAAGGGGTGGGAAAATAAGAGAGCGGGGGAAAGTGAGCTCAATTTTCCTTAGGGGGGGGGGGAGCAACGCGTTGATGGTGCAGGGGTCTGCATGTAGATCTACGTGCACCTGCACCAAAACACAAAAACATTAAAAGAAAACGCAAAAAACAAAAAAAAAACCGAAAAGAACATAAAAAACTAAACAGAAAGAACTAGAGTAAACAAAAAGAACATTAACTAAACCTGAAAAGAACACTAAAGTCAAAAACTAAAGAAAATATACAAAAATGAAAATAACATATTTTCTCTCCTGATAACTATAAAAAGAACAACTATTTTTCAAAAAGAACATCGTGTGAAAAATGCAACAGAAAAACAAAAAAAAAACATATTATCGATAATATTATTAAATATTAAAAAACCGTAAAAAAGTTAAAAAGAACACAAATTAATTAAAAAAAGAACAACAACTTTTTTACAAAACACAAAGAACAAAATCAAAAGAAAAATAAAAACTCAAAAAAAAAAAAATAACGACAACAAAAAAAGAAAAAAGAACAGAACACATGAAAAAGAGCAGCATTTTCTTTTTCCTTATCAAACAAAAGAACAGAATGAAAGGGACGAAAAGAACAACAAATCTATGTTCTTTTATTAGTTGTATTTGTTCTTTTCAAACCAATTACTGTTTTAATTAAAAAGACGAAAACGACGATATTTTGATGCACTTAAAACTAGATCTATATTTTTATTTAAATGTATTTTTGTTTTTATCCCACACATCAGATCTATGTTCTTTTATTAAGTGTTATTTGTTCTATTCAAACGATTTTATGTTCTAATTAAAAAGACAAAGCGACGATTTTTTGATGCACTTAAAAGTAAATCTATATTTTTTTAAAATGTATTTTTGTTCTTTTACCACGAATCAGACTATGTTCTTTTTTAAGTGTTATTTGTTCTTTTCAAACCATTATATGTTCTTTTTTAACAATCTATGTACGTTGATATAAAAGAACAAACTATGTTGATTTAAAAGAACAAACTATGTTGATGACACAGTAAAAGTAAAGTTGTGAAAAAAAACATAACAATCTGAAAAGAACATTAGAGGAAAAAACAAGGAAACGTACCTTAAACACTTGATCAACATTTATCAGGAGCATCAACATTGAACTAGTGTTTTTCTTAATATAATTCACTCATTTTCAACAAACGAGAAACATTCAGAAGGAATTTTAGAGAGAGAATAAGGAGAAAATGTATTTTTTTCACTCTTTCATTCACCATCTCACTCTTTCTCTCTAAAAAAATCTCTCTTATGTTGAGAGAATATAAATCCTCTCCCCTCTCTCTCTAAAATGTATTTCTAAAATGACTAATGGTTATGACTCATAAGTACAATTATTATATATATAGTTGCTGAAAAATAGAAAATAAACAAATAGGAAGTAGAATCAAAGAATTGAAGAACAGAGAGAGAGAGAAAAGAAAATTTGTTAAAGAGTGCATAATGAGAACCGTGCACGTGTTTTTATTTTGTTCTTTTAACAGAGTATTATAAAAAGAACAAATGAAAAGTCTTAAAGAACAAATATAGAGACTAAAAGAACAAGTCAAGTACTTTGTCCCATAATAACATATGATTCAGAATCATCATTTTCATCATTCTGTTTTGAATTATCAAGCACATTATTCATAATATCTGAAAAAATAATAGGTTAATATGTATAAAAACAAGAAAAAGAACGCAATCAAAAGAACAAAGGATAAATAAAAAGTAAAAAGAAATATAACACAATAAAATAAAAAGAACAAGTTATGAAATGCAAAAGAAATTAAAAATAATAAAAAAGAACACAATAAAATAAAAGAACAAATTATGAAACGCAAATGGTCTATTTTTCTACTATAATGAAACTGTTCTTTCAATACGAGCATAATGTAACTGTTCTTTTCATTCGAGCATATGTTCTTTTCATTCGAGAATATGTTCTTTTAATACGTAAAACTGTTCTTTTCTGGAAAAAAAAAATCGTAATTACATAATCAAAATCAACGATTTCAACGAAATCAGCGTGTTATTACATAATTTGATTCATTTAAATCATCAAATTCATCAAAACACGATTATTACAAAATCAAAATCATCAAAATAGTCAAAATCATCAAAAACACAACTATTACAAAATCAAAATCATCAAAACATGCCATTTGTTATTAAAAAATTGAAAAATTACCTCCCAAAATCTGATTATCAGCTGTAGAATTCAGATTTGAAGAAGAAGAATCAATTTAATTTGATGTTGAAACAGAAAAATCAACGAATTTTTGGGGATTTTCATTAATTTCTCTCTCTAAAACCCATTTTAGAAAACCTAGTTTACACTTTCTCTCTCCTCTTCACAGTTTGAATTTAAAACATAAAACCCAAAAGAATATATATCGCAAAAATAACACAAATCAAATAAAAACGCGATAAAAATAACTGAAAAGAACAGAGCCTTTAATGTTCTTTTGTTCAGGGGAATTGTTCTTTTGTTCAAGGGCATTGTTCTTTTTTATGGGTATTTTGATGAAAATGTGCGTTTTGTGTTTAATGTTGGTCGTTTTAATCCCGGTGCACCTAGAGCTACGTGCACACGCCTGCACCATCCAAATTGCGGGGGGGGAGGGGGTTGTGATGCGTTATTATTAAAAATAGGAAAGAATAATGGATCCTTTGATATCCGTAAATTTTCTTCCCTGACCATTGATTTAGACAAGAGAGCTTGTTACCATCCCTTTTCTTCCATCATTTTCTCACTATTATTTTTATTATCCACACAAAGCGTTAATCTGTGTTAAAGAAAAAATGACATCTCCTAGTGAAAACTTAAAAATGTGATTCATAAAATTCTAATCAAGTGAAAAATATTTGAATAAAAAGCCCAATCAAATCAAGTACTCCATAAGTATTAAAATAAAACAAGAACTCGAGAATTAAGTTTTCAGAACTAAGAGATCTCTTTGTAGCCATCGTAAATTAAATTAATATTATGATATTAGAAAATTACGTTTCTTAGATGTCAAACCCTTATTCCTAAGGAATGAGTAAAACTATGCACCTGTCCCAAGAAAGAAAGTAAAAATAGTAATTGTGATGAAAAATTGACAGCTACAACCTTTTAAAAGGTCTTGAGCGCACGAGATCTACAATAAATTTATTGTAAATCGGGATAAATTTTACCCAATTGTTTGTTACTTTTAATAAGTTTTGATTAACTTTTATTTATTGAAAATAAAATTGATGGATACAAATTTTAAAGGGTTAAACGATTACCTTTACATATTTTTAGTGATTTTAAAATAATAATTGTTATTAAAAAATGAAAAATAATTCACTAAAAATTGATAACTTTTACATATATCGTAGTAACTTTTAAGTATTTTTAGTTAAATTTTAATCCGATATACACTATTTATTTACACCACCTATAAGAATTTGTGACAACTTTTAATATAGATATCTTTTACCGCATATTTGTTGGTTAGATTTACTAAATCACATTAGTATCTATAATTTTCCTTCTCATTCACTGACGTGATAAACCATTTTTCCCTTAACCCCCTATATTCCTTAATTTATAAAATGCACTTTTCTCCGTAGAAAAAGGTTACAAGGGGACAATTTTATTAATTGGATGTCTTAGATTTATAAAACCCTACTTTTTTTCACTTTCTTCGTACTTTTTAATATAAAGTTCTACTAAGCTTATTACTTAAGATCTTCTCATTCTTTGTAAACTTTATGTAGTACACATTATTTGATGGAATTATGGTCCACAAAAACTCAACGATATCTCTGAAGTGACCTTTTTCCCTTAAAACAATTTAAATCTCCACACTTTTTCATGTTTGTAAATATTAAAAGTAAATCAAGTTGTTTACGAAAGTTAAATAATTTCTTGATTTTGCATAAAATTACTTGCATATGTTTAGTTTATAGAAGTTTGAAAAACTAAGGTTGTATTAGTATCTTTTTTGGTATTACAATTTCCTATAAAAGTTCATCATAAATCATATAAGAAACAAAAATATAATAAAAACATTTTGAGAGTGTTATTTGTTTTAGTAGTTTCGGTGCGAATTTTTTTTCTTCTTTTGTGTAGTTCAAAGGATAGAGAAATGGGGATCCAGTGAGGATCTGGTGAGAACCACAACCTAAAATGAGAGGTTAAGGTTCCGGTGAGAATCGTCTTTTATGAGAACTTTTGTTATCATTTTTTTAGGGAAGAACTTCTCTTATCATAAGAACCCAATATTTAGTTCAAAATATGCACAGTTCATATAGTTAAAATATTAGGCATATTTAGTTCAAAAAATTATGCTCAATTAATAAGCACATTTGAGGTTCTCACCATAAGAAAAGTTATCACCATAAGATAGTTTTCATGTGTGTGTGTGATTAGATTTGTGTTTCTATGTGTATTATACATTTCTTCATATTCTTTTAAATGAAAAAAACGTTGAATTCTAACGTTGATATGAAACTATATATATTTTATTACTCCCTCCGTCCCGGAATACTTGACTTGTTTTCCTTATCGGGCCGTCCCTTAATACTTGACCTGTTTCTAAAAATGGAAATATTCTAACAATATTATATTATTTCTCACTCCACCCCTATTAACCCACCTACCCCCTACTCCATACAAAAAATAATTAAAAATTCAACCACTACTCTCCCCCAACCCCACCACCCACCTCCCACTAATTACATTAAAATAATACCCCACTATCAACTACTACCTATTAAATTAAATAAGTCAATTCAAGTTCCTTAAACTCTGTGCCGGTCAAACCGGGTCGAGTATTCCGGGACGGAGGGAGTACAATGTAAGTTAGTTACTTATATTTCCGTTAGAATTAAGGATGTGTACAAGCAAGTATGGAACGGAGTGGATAAGACCGAGGGACTTCGGCCCGGTCTCTGGCCTATTAAAATACTTAATTTTTGTTTGCTACTCCAAGTATGTACAAGAATACATTTAATTGTTGAGAAACTAAATTAGGTACTTTTCATTTCCCAAAAGCTTGAAAAATTCGTTCGGTACTTCATTCCAGACCGATTTTTTTCTATTATTTGTTTTCATGGTTTTTTTTCTTCTATCTTAGAATCTTATCACTTACCCTTCATCAAACTTTCTTTAAGCCTTTTAACCATTTAATAAAAAAATAAAATATGAAGTTGACATCATCTAAATCAACCCCTCCACCGAACCATTGTTATCCCCTTTTCCTCTGCCTTTCTTTTAGAAAATGTTTCTAAAATATTTGTGAGATGGGAATCAATGTTCAATTTTGCATATTAACTAGAAATAATTTTCTTATGAAAATTAATTGTGGGGTTTGCAGATTAATGAGAATAAGTTAATATAAGGTAGGATTGATATTACTATCGACTTCGATTTTTTTAGAGGAAATTAGGTCTAATCCAATCTGAACCTGTACTAGACTAAAAATAATAGGTTTGAACCTTTGTGAACCTAAATAGTACAGTTTTCTATTCCACTAGTTCCGATTAGGCTGGTGCACAACCTAGATAGAAAGCTTTTAATCCAAATAATTTTAGTTATAAAAGAAATGTCGATGGATCACTAACTTTTATTAATGAGTAATATATTCGCCTTTCATTAATCAATTTTTTGTAAATATTTTTATCAGAGTAACTTTAATATTCTTTGACATTATTATTTGAAGTTTCTTTTTCGAACATTTGAAAGACATCATTTAAATGTTCTTTTATTAACTGTAGGCAGGGAATATTCTTATCGGTTCACGCGGTACGATTAAGTTAGGAGATTTGGGTGTCTCGGCTTGCTTATTTGACACAGGTGACAGGCAAAGAGTGAGAAATACGTTTGTGGGAACTCCTTGTTGGTATATAATTTTCTATTAAGTACCTCATATTGCATTTAGAACTATCAATCTTCCATACCATATAAATTCTCAATTTGATTATTTTATTTCATATATGATATACTAGGTATAACTTTGAGATGGAAACCAAAACATACCTTTTTCATTCTAAGACATTAAAATTGTAAAAAAAAAAAAAAAACAGTTGAAAGATAATTGAATTTTATGTTGCATTGCCTCAATTTCTTTTGACATGATATGACTAAAATTACATGTGTGTTTGCATAAGTTATGTTAATGGTTTTTTTGTTATTTAAAAAATAATATATAGGATGGCACCAGAGGTCATGGAACAATTACATGGATATGATTTTAAGTAAGTGTGTTTTATTATTCTCATTATAAATTTGTGATCCCTTTCGCATACACAATTGTTATCACAATCATTTTCATATTTTATAGAGCTGATATATGGTCCTTCGGTATTACTGCTCTAGAGCTAGCTCATGGACATGCTCCATTCTCAAAGTATACTCCAATGAAGGTGAAATAATCATCCAGTTCTCATAGTATCTAAATAATATATATATATATATTACTCATATATCTAAATAATATATATATATCTAAATAATAATAACATAGTTTTCTTTACAGGTATTACTCATGACCCTGCAAAATGCACCTCCAGGCCTTGATTACGAGAGAGATAAAAAGTTCTCTAAGGTATACCCGTCACTAATTAAAACCCTTTAATTATATATATATATATATATATATATATATATATATATATATATATATATATATAACTTTTACTTTTAATTTCTTACATGCTTAATTTTTTATTTAGTTATTTAAGCAAATGATCGCTAGTTGTTTGGTGAAAGATCCTTCAAGAAGGCCATCAGCAAAAAAGTTGATAAAACATGCATTCTTTAAACAAGCTAGATCAAATGATTACATTGTACGAACACTTTTAGATGGCTTGCCGTCGCTTGGAGATCGAATAAAAGCACTTAAGGTAAATTATTTAATCTTAGTTTACATTTTTATATTATTAACTTCTATTATTTTTGTAAAAATAGTTCACTTACTATCATTACTAATTAGTAGCAATGTACTTCAACAGAGAAAAGAAGTTGATATGCTTGCACTAAAGAAAATGCCTTATGGTGAGAAAGAGGAACTCTCTCAGGTTTGTGATATATGGTCTTTATTTTCATTTAGGTGTAATATTATTATAAAAAGTTTCAAGTCTTGTCAGCTTATATTTTTTATATATTTCACTAATGATCTTTTAATAATAGTTATATTTTTTTTTTAGGGATTCAATAATAGTTACTAGTTACATTATTTATAATTGACTCGAGCAAAAAAAAATTTAAGGGTGAATAAATTTTTGATATAATAGTTCACTACAAGAATATTACTATGAACTTTTTATGTCAATAAATAAAACAATATGAAGTGGTTTAAAGTGAAATATATTTTTCATGATCTTTGTTACTAACCTTTTTTTTTTCTATAACAACCTACTTACTAGTTAATATTACACTACCTTTTTAATCTTTTGCCAGATAGGAAACTAAAGATAAAATTATTTCAGGACATTTATATTTCATTAGAAAAATATACTCGTGTTATGAGTGGGGGGATAAAAGGTATTTTTATTCTTTGCATTAAAAGAATAAAATGAATCAGGGTAATAGAAAGGAAAGACATAAACCTAAATAATTAATAACTCAAATAAATGGAAGGATTCACTACAGAAGTTGTACTATTAACGACAGAAAATCTCATCGCTAAATGTCAAAAATCGTTGATTAACAACGATTTTTTTTTGTCGTGTACCCGTCATAAAAGGGGGTCATCATTAATGAAAAATCTTGTCGTAAATCCATCGTAAAAGACATTTACGACTGTTGTTTCCGTCTTTGTTTGGTTGTTAGCTCCGTCGCAAAAGGCTTTTGCGACGAAGTTTTTGACCCGTCGTTATTAGGTGGCCATTAAAGATACAAATTCTGGTAGTGATTGCAACATTAGTAAATTTTATAAGTTGAGGAAATTATTTTGGCATGCTTGTTAAACAAACTTACATATAAAAATTACAAAATCATAATCAGTACAAGTAAATACCACAATTGAAAAAAATGGAATTTAATTAATACATGTTAGATTTTAGTGTTAATTACTCATGCTATTATATTTGATATTATATTTTCTTTACTTCGTTTGACTTTGTTGGTGAATAAGAAGGTTTTCTATATCACTTGTTATAATAAAACTATTTAGAGGAACTAATTTCTTTCATTATTTTGCCATCAAGTATAATGTTACTAATTTTGATTCAACCTTAAATATTCTAATTTTATTTAATAAACAAATAAAAAGTTGTTACTAGCGACTAATAAACAATATATAACTTCATTTATTTTGTTTGCAGAGTGAATACAAAAGAGGCATTAGTACGTGGAATTTCGATTTAGAAGATGTGAAAGCTCAAGCATCTTTGGTACAATTGTAATTTTAATGCAAGAATGTCTTATCATTATTTTTCATGCACCTTTATACCATAACACAAATACAATCTTCTCGTGCCTTTAAATAATTATCGTGTAATCTCATAAAAATAGAACTTACATAGAAAAATAATCCTCACATTTCCTTTCTTTAAGTATGCATACAAAATGTTAGGTTGTTAGTATTAAAATACATTATATATCATACGACATATGTTTTTCATGTTGAATACATAAAAAAAAAAGGTGTCAAGTACTCCCTCTATTCCTGAATACTTGCAACAATTGACTGACACACTTGCCAAGACATTAGTTTGACCGTAATTGTATGTAATTACATATTAGTAAAAAAAAAATTAAAAATGATATGTAAAAAAGTTACGTTAAGATTAATCCAACTACATAATATACAATAACATTGATTTTTATTTATTAGTTATAGTAAGAAAATTTGGTCAAAGTTATTGTATAAATAGTGCAAAGTAAAACTCTTGCAAGTATTCGTAAACGGAGCGGGTATAATATAAGTGAACCAAATAGACGATGCAATATTCCTCTAATTTATTATACTTGCAACACAATATAGTCTCTTGTCACGCAATTTAAGTAAGAAAGTAGGGAGAAACATAAAAGTTGCTAATTTTAATTTTACCATGGATAATAGAAATACGTTAGCTAGGTTGTTATAGCTTCATTTATTGTATTTGATTTCCTAGTTTACTATTTCTAATAACTTCCTCAAATAACATGTTGATGAGTTATGATGCAGTGTTAAAAACAGGCGATGGGTTTCTAGTCATATGATAACATTCATTGAACGATTTTTTTCTTTTCACACAAAATTACAATCTTAAATGAAAGTCTTGATCTTTTAATAATGTGTACTTTATTATATAGATACAAGATGATGATAGTTTGTTTGATAAAGACCATGAAGCTGTGGTCGAGTGCTCAATAGATCGTCCTTCACATGTCTTAGATTACATATGTGTAAGAACGTACTACTTTAAGATAATCATACTTCAATTACAATATAACTTGTGTAATATTTCATATCATGCAACTAAAGATGAATTGTTTCATATAGGAGGATAACGAATTATCTAATTACCATTCTCTTGCTGATCTTCCATCGAACGAAATTGCGAGCAAATTTCACAAGTAAAAGTTCTTAGCTTAAATGAAACTTCTGTTTAATTTATTGTTTAAGCTTACTAGTGATTATAATTTGTAACATTCTCATTGACATTTTTTCCTCTGGTTTATTCTTTCAGGACTAAATTTGATGATGATTTAGGTTTAGTCAGTTCAAATAATGATAAATCTATATCACAATGTTGTTCTCCTCATCAAAATAAAAATACAGAAAATAATGTGGGTGTACCATCAAACATAGACGAAGTGAAAAAAAAGGTAGAAAGATATTCTCTACCTTTGCACAGTAGAAGGGTAAAATCATCACCATCTTCTTATACTTTAGAAATACCTACCATCCGAACAGAAAGGTTAGATTCTTAACATGCATTATACTTCCTCCGTTTGTTTATATTTGCGATACTTTTTTTTTTGCACTATCTATACCATATATTAAAAGACATTTATATTACGATATATCTTCCACGTGACACTCTACTAAAGAGTTACATTATATGTCATTCACATACAAACACATAAAAATTGAAACATGGTTAGCGTGGGAATCAAACACATGACCTCAATTTTAAACAACAAATACTTAACCATTGAGCTATACTAAATTACATGTTATATTTCAAAAGAGTATATACATAAGAAAATTTAATTAAAGAATTACTCAATCATAAATTTCATATAAAGTCATAACCTTAATACATATAAGAAACCGGGGCCCCGGACCCAAAATTTAGTTTACATATTCTACTTTGTTTATTTTTGATGATCTATACTTGAAGAAAAACATATTCATGTTGGATCTTGTTAGCTTCGTCTTAATATATATTTTATCAAATTTGAATAATTTTACTTACTGATAATTAAAGATATTAATTGTTCAAGTTAATGCATTGGCAAGTGTGATAAGAAAGGTGTGCAACTATGCCAGAAAATAGAAACACATGAAGTATATTGCAAGGCTAGACTTGAATAATGTACTATGGATAATATTTTATTCATATAATTTTTCTTCGTTAAGACAATGTATTGTATGCACATGTTTATAGAAAGTGAAAAGTTTCCATATACCAAAAATGTCATTCAAACTTTCTCGTCCTCTTTAAAATGAACAATTATTTATTTATTTTCTTTTTCTATATTAATAGCATGATTGTACATAGTAAATACATATTTCCTTTCAATTAATATTAATATAATTTAGTATATATTTTTTAGACGTTCTAGTTGCTAATTTTTATTTATATTTTATTTTGTTTAACTTTATCCATGGTAGACTCCCTCTTTTTTAGATGCAACACTTACATTTTAAATCTTTCCAATACATAATGCAAACCACTAATATATTAGATTATCAAATTATGAAGTGTGAAAATTTTGATATTTTGAAATAATTCATTGGGAAGAATCTAAAATAGTGTATAAATCAATTTGTTGCATCTTAAAAAGTTCATAAAGTATAATTATAAATATCAATAAATACATTTTAGAAAAATAGATTTTATAATATTTAATTATTTACTCTCTTTTGTTTTTATCCACTGAATCCTATACTTCGTAAAAAGTATGTTTTTTCTCTTATCTACTTACATGCTACTACTTTTAAATGTTTAAATTTTATTATTATGAAAAATGTTATTTAGGTATCATCAAGGTGAATTAAAAGTTATAAGATAAAATGTTTGATTAATTCATTTACTAAAAATGTATCTGTTGGTGATATAATTCCTTTGTTTCACCTTCAAACTTGAGTACCTTAATCTCGAACACCATAATAACCCAATATTTATCCTAAGACATAGAACTAACACCCACGCAACTGAAAAATCAAGAAATATATATCGATCTTTCGTCGAGGTGCGCAAGCGCACACACACCTGAATTGCACAAATTAAAACTAGGCTACTCCAATATATTAAACACCAAAAGAAAACAACCAAAACCAATGAATTCTCAGTACTAACAAGCAAGAGTACTAAGCCAAATAACCAACATAAAACATTAAAACCCGCATAGAAGACTAGAGCCGCCTCAAACTTTGGACTGAAAATGAGGTTTTTGATTCCAAAAACTAAACTAAGCCACGACAACTAAACACTACACCAAAGCATGAAAGAGGAGAAGAGGAAAGGGGTTCATATAACTTACAAGAAACCCCCGAATTCGGCTACTTGGATACCAAAAACAGAAGCCCCAACCCGGACTTTACCTTTACCGACTATTCTCCTTTATCGGATACCTTTCGACCGGTTGACATTTCATGAATTGTACTAAGACAAGGTTAGCTTTTGATGAGTTGTTGTCGAACTCCCCTTAATCAAGAATTGATACCCTTCAAGTTTAAGATCAACCAAATCTCCAATTTGAAACCTAAACCCTAAGTCCCTAATCCAAACTTTAGCTTTACCGACAAGTATAACTACCACAAACACTAGGTGGAGAAGTTTCGAAAGACTTTGGGAAATCCTGAGCCAAAATACCTATGCGTTGAGAACCGGGTGAGTATACACTAACTTCTCCCAAGAATCCTTCGAAGGCCATTAACCCGATAAAAGGAACAGACAAAACACTTACTACAATAAAATTCGATGAGAAGAGTGGCGCACTAAGATGAGGGATAAGAGTTCACGGACAAAAACTTGGCTCCGTCTTCCTCTTCTGTCCTAGCTAAACCACCACTAAAAGAGGGAGGAGACGACGATTAATAACTGAAGCAGGCTCGCCGACTACCTTATGCTCCAGCCACCAACGAGCTTGTGGAAGTGGCAGATACAGTTGTTTTTTTATTTGGTTAACAACGAGTACCTAGCATTACTTCAAATAGTCACCAAACGACATTACATCAGTCCTAGCATTGTTTAGCATATCCAGGTGTTTGGTTGTCAAATTTAATACAACATCATTGTTCGAGTTCACAGGTTCAGCTAAATTAGGGGGGGGGGGGTGATTTTAACATCCTTGAAAATTGTAGCATGAATTAATGTTCCTTGCCGGTCTAGCAACATGATCCGCTTCCTTCACATAACTCTTTGGCGTGTAGCTTAGTCGCACTCGCAATACCTTTTCCAGGTACTCCCTACACAATATATAGATGTTATCAAGTTTTCCATGGGCGTTTTACCATTATTAATTCCAAGGACGGCTCTTTGGTTGTCCAACAATATCATCACATCATTCCAAGAGTTGTCAAGGCACCATTCGATGCAGTGGAAGATGACCATAGCTTCAGCTGTTATGGTGTATGTGTCCACGGTATTACCCCCCATGCTCGACACCCATTGTTTGTTTTCTTTCCTGCACACAGAAGCATACCCAACATAGAGAGAGGGGTGGAAAAAAGAGGCATCCACTTAGATCATAAATTTAGAGCTAACCATATTAAACAACAATGAGCTTGAGTTAATAATTTTGATGGAGAGGATGTCAAATACTCATTTACAAGATAAAGGTTTTCCTTCCACACAATATCAACTGGTTTGGACTCTTTCCTACAAATCCACATGCTTCTTCTATTCCAAAGACACCAGAGAGAGTAAGTGAAAATTGAAGACCAAGAGGCATTAAACTTACCATTCAAATCATTCCTAGCTAGCTTCTTATGAAACCATTCATTAAAATTAGTAGATGAACCATTCAACTGATATTCAGAAGTACCAGCTTCCTCCCAAAATTCTAAAGCTCTAGGGCAAGTAAAAAAGATGTGTTCGGCATCCTCCTCTGTATAGGGGCAGAACGAGCAGTTTGGGGTAGGGATGATGTTTCTATAAACAAGATGATTATCACATGGTAATCTCCCCCAACTAATTAACCACAAGAAGACCTTAATCTTAGGAACACAATAAGAAGTCCACAGTCTATTCTAATCTTAAACATTAGCAAGGTGATCATGAGCTTTTTTCCACGGAAACGAGTAGGTGGCTTTAGAGTTGAAGAAGGAACCTTTTCCCATCTGACACACATGAGTGTGTTCTCCTAAATTCGGAATTGGGATAGAATTAATCCAAAGATGGATGTCAACAGTGAGAGTCAAGATAAGATTGGTCAGGTTCCAAGAACAATTGATAATAACATCCGAGACTTTCCTTTTCTCCTCCCCTAAAGTCATAGGACCATGGATTAACTCCCCAAGGGCCCTTTCCCAATCTAGTTGTCTAACCAAAAGAGGATTTCTCCCCATTTCATAAACACCACTCAGTAAGCATGTTATAATCCCCCCAACCTTTCCTAATATCTTGCCAGATATGGGAACCCATTTTAAAGTTTGCAGGATACACTCTATTTTTAACACACTTTTCCCTAAGTAATTAGAAGCAAGATTCGTTGAATTATTCATTCTCCAACAAAGTTTAATCATTGAAAGGTGGTTAAGAATGGGAGCTTTTTTCACATTTAAACCCCCTGGTGAGTGAGGGAACAAACTCTATCCCACGAGACCAGGTGGGTGGCTTTCTTCTGTGGGGTGGAATCCCACAGGAAGTTAGCACAAACTTCATCAATTCCTAAGAGAGACTTTGTAGGAAATGCTAGGGTTTGCATAGAATATGTAGCCACAGAAGTCAGGGTAGGCTTTATCAGAGTAAGCCTTACAGCTTTACAGAGGCATCTTGCTTTCCATGTAGCCAATTTTCCTTTTATCTTTCTAGCAATGTGACTCACTTGGGAGTCAGAGGGTCTCTTGTCCGTGAGGGGGAAGCCAAGGTAAATTCCTAGGTTTGGAATTACAGGAACACCTAGGTGCGAGGTGAAAACGTCTTTACCCAATTGTCTAGTGTTCTTAGAGAAGTAGAGTTTTGATTTCAGGGGATTCATGTTTTGGTATGAGCATTCCCAGAATGTATCAAGTGTGCCACACATACCCTGGAGAGTGGAAGAGCAGGTCTCCCCGAAGAGAAGGAGGTCATCAGCAAACAGAAGGTGGGAGATGGGGGTCGCTCCTCTTTTAAGGAGGAATGGCTTCCACATCCCTTCTGACTGCGATTGGCTGACCAGGGTGGAGAGATACTCCATACAGATGATAAACAAGTAAGGGGAGACTGGGTCACCTTGCCTAAGGCCTCTAGAAGCAATGAACTGATCGGAAAGGACACCATTGATTCTAATTCTAGTGGACGTGGAGGAGACACAACACATAATTAGGTCAATAGAATCCTTATCAACCCCATGTCTTATCAAACAAAACCTAATGAAACTCCATTCTATCCTATCATACGCTTTTTCTAGGTCGATTTTCAAAGCAAACCGGCCTTTTTTACCTTTACGTTGTTTCATAGAATGGAAAAAGGGGCGGATATGGTTGTTTTCTTTTTTTAATTTCAATGCCTAGGAAACTTAAAATTAGAAGTGGTAGCACTCACAACGAGTTTTTAATATCTTTTCTCTAAGATTGTTATAGATCACTATAGCCATTGATGCAATTTTTTTAGACAAACATGTTATGTGGATCGTGTATACACAAGATTATTCTTACTAGAATTGTAATAACAAAAATTATATTTTGAGCGTGTTTTTGTTGCAGCTTCAAATCGCCAAAACAAGAAAGATCTCTCACCAATGAAGTTATAAAATGTTCACAAGGATTATTTGATGAAGCAATGGGAGATGTAACTCCTAGAAATTTATATTCACCAGGCATGTTTATATACTTTTTTATGTGATAAAATCAACCTCCTTTTTATCATTAGTCTTAACTTTAAATCATCTTTTAATGTGTATCCAGTAACAAATAACAATGATGAAATTGAAACAAAGGTCAATGTCATTCAAACAAAAGGGCGTTTTAAAGTTACTTCAGATAATGAAAAGGTGATTAAACATGTCGACTCTTTTATGTTTTACTTGTCTTGTACTTGGTATTGCACATAATACGATACACAACATACTATGCCCATTGGTATATGATGCATATGGAGTTGATGTAAGTCATGCGGTTCTTTGTGCACATACACTCAATTAGGTGTATAATTCACACTTTAATGTGCAAATAACACTTTATTTCAACATTTCAGGGAGCTCCAGTTTCTAGTAATACACTTCAAAAGAATAATAATGCACAGGTAGGTAATTATATTTTGAAAAAAAATAAACATGGATGAAAATTACTTTAAGAGTTTTTATTTTCAATTATATTTTCTTAATTAATTTGTTTAATCTCCATATTATTTAAACCTCCTATATATGTTTTTCGTTTTACAAAAGAAATTTTAATTATTAAATTGTTTACCAAATATTTTAGTAATGGTAAAACGACGTATGATTTAAAAAAGGGACTATGCAGGTTATTCCTCGATCGCCTACAACACATTTACCTTCCCATAACAATGAAAAACCAGTAATTCTTCCTTCCAATTGTTTGTGTGCACTAGTGCAATCTATTCTACAAGCGGATATTAACCAAAGGGTATGATTTAAACATAAGACACATCTAATTATATTGGTATGTATTTACATGCTAATTACTTTTTTTTTTCTCCACAGGAAAACATTTTATGTGTGATGAAACATCTTACACCCAATTCATTTAATGGTAAAATTCATTTTCTCATTTGTATTTGAAAAAAATAAACTACAGTAAGTACGTAAGTTAAGAGAACGTGCTCATTTTCAGTGAATTGTATTGGCGATGGAGATTGTACTCCTACAAGTATTACAACGATTGAAAAAACATTGGTAAGGCCATTATTTTGAACAACTTGTTAAGGTATTTTTTTTATCTTCCAAATTATTTTTAATTCTTATAGAATTATTTAAAGCTTGTCACTTTTTAACCACACACATTTCAAAACTATATATATATATAAATAATCTTAATATAATTTTAAAGAAAAGTAAAAAGAATTAAAGTGGGAAAATTTTCTAGAGAGATAAACTATCATTTCATGTAATAATACTTACTCATAGATAGAGGAGTTTGGTTTCATAATATTTCCCTTAATTAACACATTAATCATATGCTATTATACCGTGCTTGTTTAACATGTAAATAATTTTTTAGTTAAATTTATTATTTTAATTTGCATACATAATTTATTTGAATTTTTTTTCCTGAAAATAATGAGTTTAAATTTAAGTTAATTATGATTTGTTGAGAACTAAATTTTTAAGATTAATTTACAACTAAAACTAAATTTTAAAATGTTACAAAAAAATTACTATGTATATATAATTCATATTCGTATAAGTCACATCTTTTATGAGTGTCATGTGCATTTAGACTTTATAAGTTAATATAGATTGGGTATACCATATCGATTGACTATGCATTTTAGTTTAAAGATGTCAAATCTATTACTTTCACCGATAATTATTTCACATTAATTTTAGGATATGATCTTTATTTTACTTATTCCTTTTTCTTATACAGTTAGGTTTAACCTTTTAATTTCAACACACACGCATCTGACCCCTCGTGATTGTCTTTCTTTATCTTAGTTTTTCCTTATCACTTCTTCTCAATTGTATTTGCAACCTTAAACATTTTACTTATTGGAGTGAAACAATTTAAGCAACAAGGTACTACAAGAAAATTTTGCATAATTTACTGAAAATACGGGTTATTTGATGACTGGTAAATATTAAGATTAATATTTACTAAATAGGAAATTGTTGATTATAAAAAATTAAATTCTTCGACTAAATTATGTTAAAGAATTATCCTCGACGCAATTAAAAATAAATAAACTATGCTAAAATAAAATAACATGTCAAAAAAAAATCACAAATAAGTATTTAATCCATGTTCAAATATATACCAGCCACTTAAAATATAATCAAGTGTCACACAAAAATTATCAATATGTTGACTGGACAGAGTGTGATCTACAACCCGTTAACACTTGATACACTTATTAATTTAAAAACTTCATCCCCTACTTCTTTTACTCTTGATGGACCCACTTTTTTTTAAAAAAAAAGTAATGGAGAGTCCCACATTTTAATGTGGTGAATGATGGACACATACAATACATAAATAAATATTTTGAAGTAAGTACTACATCCTTTATACAAAGTTCATCTTATTGTAACTCTAAAAACTAAAGAAAAAGTAATGTAAGTGAATGCTTTGATTACCTTTTGAGGAGGGACACATAGTATAATAAGATAAACATCACAAATTGGGTCAAGGTGGGGGTTAAATGAGTGCTTCTTTTGAATAAAATAAAATAAAATAAAAGTTAGAGGAACTTTAAATAATGACCCGAAACAAAAAATGAGAAGGAAAAAAAATAATTAAGAAATGGAGGTAACAATCTGTATTTTAACACAAAACATGATTTTTTACTCTATTTTAATTAAATTTTGCTGATTATTTTTCTCCTGAGTTAAAATGACGACCAAAAGACCCAACCGACTTGAGAAGACGACCAAAAGACCTAGAGACCGAACAATTTATTTTTTAACCGAACCAAATCAGTATTGCCTGGTTATTGATTTTTTTATAAATTATTAAAATAATGATTTTTTAGATGTATTCGAAGGTTTAATGTATAAATGTGGATCAGGAAAAATAAGTACATCAGAAAATCATAATACTTTATTCACAATTTTACTATTATAACATAAACCATTTTTGGAGTGTCCATTGCAAAACCTATTAATTGTATACTTCTCAGATCTAAAAAGTATCTATATTCTCCTTGCTGACACATTTTTAAACTTCTTACATAATTTTTCTTGTAAGTAAATTAACTCCCTACTGATTTTGAATTGTTTAATAGTTGATTTAAACAACTTACAATGATATAATACCTAAGTTTTTTGAAATTTTCTGTTTTGCAAATTATATAATACTATATATTTACGTAATGATATCATAATGAACTTATTTATTTATTCCATAAAGCTTATGAACTTATTGTATCAAAGTTTGGGTCTATTTAATTTTATCTTATGAAATACTTATATTACATTTAAATGAAGTCTTGGATAAAATAAAATTTGTGTTCGTAATTTATATTTCGGTTTTTCTAACAAGTGCCTAAGTGCAGTTTTATTCATGCATATAGTCTAGTTATGTGGTTTCGTCGAAAAAAAGGAAACCCCCTTATAAGAATATTTTCTTTCGTAA
The DNA here is from genome assembly GCF_020520425.1 of Spinacia oleracea. Taxonomy (NCBI): domain Eukaryota; kingdom Viridiplantae; phylum Streptophyta; class Magnoliopsida; order Caryophyllales; family Amaranthaceae; genus Spinacia; species Spinacia oleracea. Next base: position 59,585,678 of record NC_079488.1, on the reverse strand, counting down.
AAGTGATGTTAAATAAATATTATTTAAATTGATGTGACATAAATACTATTTATGATACGTGATTTTCCTTTTATAGCTTGAAGCTAGTCATGATAGAGAGAAGGAGTTACTTCAAGAGATTACAGTTCTTCAATCAAGGTACTTACATTGACCTTTATATAGATAATGTATCAAATATATGCCAATAAATTTAAACTTATTCTTCATTTAACTGATATTTACAGGCTAACTCGCGTTGAAGAAGAGCTCCAAAAATTTAAAAAAGACAACACTCTTGTCAATGATTATTGACTTTAGTGAGGTACAAAAGAGAAAATTAGTTTATGTTTAGGTAGGTGTAGATTTTTTTTGTTTTTGTTAAAGATATTATATTCTTCATTTTGTCCCAGTGAATACAATTTTCGAGAGATTGTATGATGGTAGATAAAAAAAACGAAGTACGGAGTATATGTTTACACACATACATACACTCACCCCTCTTCCCCACACACATACAGAAAAAAGAGTCTACATGTCACACCCTATAAATTCAACCTCTCTCACCCCATAAATTCTAGTATATAGAAAATAATAAGATCAAGTGCTAATAAATGTAAAGGTGGTGGAAACACCATCCTTATGGAATTTAACTACTATTATTGAGTTTAGGCACTTGATTACAAAACCAAACAAATTAAATTAAAAGACTTAAATATTAGGTTTGCATTTTTTTTGTATTAAATTATTATTTACTTACTATATGTTATTCATCTACTGTAACATTTGTAGTTTCACGATCGCCAATTCACAACTCTGACTTTTAATGTCTTCAATTATCTTTTAGTAAAACCATAAAAATAGATATTTTGAAATTTTATAAAAAATCTAAAAAGACCGCACGTACATAAGAATTACTACATGAACTCAATCGTTGCAATAGAAAAAAAAATGGAGGAAATATATTTTACAAAATAAAAGGAAATTATTGTAACTTGGGATTTGTATGCAAAGAAAAAAAAATTAGCATAAGAAATTTAGCTTGTTAGATTTGCATCAATATGTATTTTAAGAATATATATATATATATATATATATATATATATATATATATATATATATATATATATATTATGATTTTATTAGCATACAATTAAACGTATAAAAGTTAAAAAATATGCATTGAGATTCTATTAATTGAACAAATACAATGTGTGTAGTATAAATATTTCAATTAAATTAGTTGATAAGTTCTTCAAAGTTCAAAGTAGGGAAAAATGCACGGGACCAAGGAGAAAGCAACAACTCTCCCAGTCCAAGGTGAATCAAACATGTAAAATAAATAAAAATTATGTAATAAATTAATATGAGAATGGATAAATTATTAACAACAAGCTAAGGTTAAAATATATTAGTAAAATTGAGACAAGTCAATTAATGACCATCATTACAATTATGAGATTCAATAAAACAAAAAATAAAATTAACCACACATGAATAGGAAAGTTAATTTAATTTAAAATTACATAAGGTTGAGGTAAGAGCAAGTTCTTATAATTATGTTCATATCCTTAACCCATTTTTTTTTATCCATAAGAAGAGCAGAAACTTCAAAGAAGAAAAACAATAGAAAATAAACCACCACTACAAACTGAGGAGGCACTAAACGTGGCATGGCCACGCCCCTAAAATCCTCCTCTAAGATACGGTTAAGTTCTACTGGAATATAATATCTAAAATACGGATCTTGCCATCTTGAGAGACGCTGTGATTTGCAGGCCAATCCGCCGTCCTGTTTCCTTCACGGTAAATATGTGTGACAAATATTTCCCAGTTTTCATCTTCGAGCACATTACTCACTTGGTTTAGTTCATGAGTGCACAATCATCTTCCCTTATCATTGTTGTTTAAAAACTGTACGCAGACAAGATTGTCCATATGGATTTCCAGCTTCTTAATCTCCAGATTTTTGGCTAATTCAAGACCCTTAATTAGAGCTAATACCTCTGCTTTGTAGGCCACACGGTTACCAAAATATGTGTGGTAAGCTGGGACTAGAGTACCTTGATGATCCCTTCTCACTCCACCGCCCCCTGCTGGCCCTGTCAGCCTCTTAGCAGCTCCATCACAGTTCAAGGCATACCACCCAATACGGGGAGACCTTCAACTAGTCCTTGACCCATTAAAAGCAAGGACTCCTATTTTGGAATAGTTAAATTACGTTCTATCCCTTCAAATTGTTCTTTAAAAAAATTAATTTTCTCTTAAAAAATGGTGTTTTTACTGAATTATCCTTACATACTTCAATTACCCTTTAACCCCCATTCCTTACCAAATTTGTTTCTTTCCTTGTCAAGTATGGTTTCTGACTTTTTCCTTGCCACCTAATTAATTTTCCTCCGTGTCTCAAGTATACAACTGATAAAATCATTTTAATAATTCTCATTACATTTACATTTGTCCCTAGGCCCGAAGCGGTGTCTTCAATGATGAAACTATAACCCACTTGTCAACAATGCACTCTGATTAGCTGAATAACGACCCTCGACTGACAGAAAAGACCATCCAAAGTAGAAATTGTTAAATATAGTAACTTCTATAAATAGAAATCTTCCTAAAAATAGACCGGACACATACTTAGTCGCATTCGCAACTCGATACGGCTTAATATGTGGTTGCATCGATAGAAAGATAGAATACAATTGTCTGTATTACAGAATACCTGTATGCGCCACAATGTTCTAATGCTTTCCTTCAGGCTTTAGAATAACATAGAACGGATAATAAAACTTCCCAAGCTCATAATTATTGGGCACAATACATGTAATGTTAGCCCAAGTTACTTAAACAAGCTTGTGAGTGCCTAGATACACTCGTTAGCCCGTTTAACAAATGATACGTCTTTACAAAGTCAAAATCGGTCTTATAAATTATGATTTGGATCATGCACATCAAATTATTATATAGGCCTTGGAGTAATCTTTCCATAGACTTATCATAAGCCCAAAGCAGATTTAAAATGAATAAGTTATAAGGCTTTTACTTAGGCTTTGCCAAAACGGACCGACCTCCACTTTTTAGGCCATAACTTGAGATTTACAAAGCTCTTTGATGTGAGACCGACGGTGTTGGAAATCTGGGCTCCGTAGATTTCCAATAAGATATTATTTGCAAGAATCCGAGTTCATATGACGAACTTATGAGTTGTTAAAGATCGAATTTTCTGGAAATCCGCAGATCAGCTTGCGCTGAAATTTTCTAGGCTGGAAGAACATGCGTTAGAAAATTCCAGCGTACACATGGACAACGTCACTATTTCCTGGCGCTGCTATTTGATTCTCACTGAAATTCAATCTCCTTGAAATTCTATCTGGTTTGCGTTAGAAATTTCCAGCGCTACAATGGTATGCGTTACTTTTTTCTAGCGCATCCATTTGATTTTCACCGAAAATCAAATTCTTCAAATGTCTATCTTATTTTCGAACCTACACTATAAATACAACCCATCCCCACCCAAAATTTCATCATCAAGTCAGTCTCACTCCTCTGATATTCTGAATTCTCTCTTCCCTCTCTAATATTTTAAAATCTCTGCCAAAATCACGATAGTTCTGTCGTATTACCTCTTGTTAAGCAGAATTCTGTCCGTAAAAGTATTCAAACCATCCCAATTACTACCGAAGTTCTAGACAATTCATAAGACAAAACCAAGGAATCTAAGAGGATACTCTGCCGGATTTGAAGAAAGGATAAGGATCTGAAAGTATGTATAAAGGTTGTTTTAAAGCTAAAAGGAGGTTGTAATACCTCGTATTTTTATATTAATTATAAATATATTTTATTATATTTATAAAGAATTTTATGATTTTTAGAATTTATTTTGCATTTAAATGTTATCTAAATGTATTTTAATTAATTAGAATATTTATTATTTTAATTAATTACGAAACGAATTTAATTTTCGAGTCGGGAAATTTAATGAGTCGCAAGTAATTTTAAAGGTTTGGGTTTTTAAATAAAAGGCCAACTCGTTTTATTAAGCGAGCCCAATCAAAAGTATTTAATTCTAAGCTCTAGGCTAGCTCAATCATTTAATTGCTAAGCCCAATGTCAAATTCCCAAGCCTAGCCCATTGGAGATTTGAGAACCTATAAATAGGACTCTCCTCATTAAATGATCCCCTTGTTTTTCCTTAAAGCCTTTCCTCTTTTCTTGCCCCACACTCTTTCTCTCTCTCTCCTCTCTTTGTGTCGGCTCCTCACCAGCACCGCACTGTTAGGTTATGATACATATGACAATTCATAAATCATGCGGAAAAACCATAAAGTCAGGAAAACATATTATTTACACATAATCATTAGCATAGTTTAGATGCATACTCTTTGTTGCGTGCCCTCCCTAGCTGCGCCAGAACCGAACAAGAACAAGTCTTTAGGACTCCAAGTGTCGTCCCTCCGTAGATAGTCCACAGCACGTCCGGATCCGCCTTAAGATTGACCAACTAGAATCGCCCTTAAGGTACTTAGAACTTTCGGCACTTTATAGGCAATTGTATGACTGAATTTTGGTCTCAAAAACTCACTTTAAATACTTGAATGCTCTATGTAAATATGTGACCCTAGGCACCTATTTATAGAGTTATGGAAAAGGATTTGGAATCCTATTAGGATACTAATTTATTTAATTATAATCCTACTAGGACTCTAATTAAATAAACTAAATCTTTTAGGATTAGATTTAATCATATGACAAATCCCGGTAGCTTTAGGATTCGAGTAGCACACAAACACACACGCACGCACAGCAGCCCACGAGGGGCGCCATGCGCGCGCGCGCAGCCCGCGAGCTCGCAGCCCACTGCCGCAAGCCCACACGCTGCCGTAGCCTTGGCGCGCGCTGGGCCTGCCTTGCGGTGGGCCTGGCGCAGCCTTGGCTGGTGCGTTTGTGGCACGCTGGCTTGCTGGCCGATGGCCCGGCTTCGTGCTGGGCTTTCGTCTGGCAGGCCTCGTTCGATGCTAATTCGTACGATACGCTTCCGATTAATTTCCCGATTCCGGAATTCATTTCCGATACGAACAATAATCAATATTTCCGATTCCGGAATCAATTTCCGTTTCGAACAAATATTTAATATTTCCGTTTCCGGAATTATTTTCTGATTCCGATAATATTTCCGATTCTGACAATATTTCCGTTTCCGGCAATATTTCCGATTCCGGCAATATTTCCATTTCCGATAATATTTTCCGATACGTACCATGTTTCCGTTTCCGGCAACATCTACGACTTGGATAATATTTATATTTCCGATACGATCCATATTTCCGTTTCCGGCAATATCATCGTTTCCGGAGTATTCATTTCTTGCCTGTGACGATCTCAGCTCCCACTGAAACCAAGATCCGTCGATTCCGAATGTCCATAGATGGAGTATTTAATGCCATTAAATACTTGATCCGTTTACGTACTATTTGTGTGACCCTACGGGTTCAGTCAAGAGTAAGCTGTGGATTAATATCATTAATTCCACTTGAACTGAAGCGGCCTCTAGCTAGGCATTCAGCTCACTTGATCTCACTGAATTATAAACTTGTTAATTAATACTGAACCGCATTTATTAGACTTTAACATTGAATGCATACTTGGACCAAGGGCATTATTTCCTTCAGTCTCCCACTTGTCCTTATGGACAAGTGTGCATTTCCTAATTCCTTTGTCGCTCGATGCTTGCTCTTGAACATAAGGTAAGAGTTGTCATCCTTATTATGTCCAGAGGTGTTTCTCGGTTTCAGAGTTCAACTGATCAAATAAACAGATAATCATAGCCTATGATTCATCCGAGCACGGCCATGCATTTCACAGTTTCTAGCTCTCCGAGTGGCCTTTGTACAACTTTTAAGCATCTCATCCCGATTTATGGGAGGACAATCCCAATCTTGCGATCTTGAGATTAGACTTCGTTTGATAGGTGATTACCTGAGCGTTTCCTTTATAGACTCCTTTTACGGTGCGACGGTTGGTCAACGTCAAAGCAACCAGTTCTCAAACAAGTAATCTCAAATCACTCAGGTATTGAGGATTTAGTGTCTAATAATTTTAATGAAATTTACTTATGACAGATTTTCATCTCTTACAGTAAAGTTTCATAGGTCTTGTCCGATACTAGTCTTCCCAAAGTAAGTATCTATGCAAATGATTATGACATTGCCATGTCCACATAGTTCAAGAAACAGAACTACTAGTCATCTTGCATTCTAGTCGTCTAACGTTTTCTATGCGTCCAATTTTATAGAAAACTCCGACTAGGGACCATTTTCAACCTTTGACATTCAAGTTCACTTGATAGACATTTCTTAGTCACAGGATTGGTCCTGACAGTATATCGTCAAATTGAAGGGACTCATCATTTAATAAACCACAAATTAAATGAAAAAATGAATTCTTTTCATTTATTGTGAATGATTAACCAATAATGTTTTACAAAGATTTAAACTCTAAAACTTTAAAACATTAAACAGGGTCATCAAAGCCATTCTCCAATATGCTTGATTCCCATAGCTGCAGTGTGCGAGTTGTGCTTCGCCTGCGGCAGAGGTTTAGTCAATGGATCTGATATGTTGTCATCAGTTCCGATCTTGTTTATCTCGACTTCTTTTCTTTCAACGAACTCTCGTAGAAGGTGAAATCTACGAAGTACTTGCTTGACTCTCTGGTGGTGTCTAGGCTCCTTTGCCTGTGCAATAGCTCCGTTATTATCACAATACAGGGCTATTGGTCCTTTAATGGAGGGGACTACACCAAGTTCACCTATGAACTTCCTTAGCCATATAGCTTCCTTTGCTGCTTCATGTGCAGCAATGTACTCCGCTTCAGTTGTAGAATCCGCAATGGTGCTTTGCTTAGCACTTTTCCAGCTTACTGCTCCTCCGTTGAGGCAGAAGACAAACCCAGACTGTGATCTGAAATCATCTTTGTCGGTTTGGAAACTTGCGTCCGTATAGCCTTTAACAATTAATTCATCATCTCCACCATAGACCAGGAAGTCATCTTTGTGCCTTTTCAGGTACTTCAGAATATTCTTGGCAGCAGTCCAATGCGCCTCTCCTGGGTCTGACTGGTATCTGCTCGTAGCACTGAGTGCGTACGCAACATCCGGGTGTGTACATATCATAGCATACATTATTGAACCAATCAATGATGCATATGGAATCCCATTCATTCGTCTACGCTCATCAAGTGTTTTTGGGCACTGATTCTTGCTTAGAGTCAATCCATGAGACATGGGTAGGTAGCCTCGCTTGGAGTCCGCCATGTTGAACCTATCAAGCACCTTATTGATATAAGTGCTTTGACTAAGTCCAATCATCCTTTTAGATCTATCTCTGTAAATCTTGATGCCCAATATGTACTGTGCTTCTCCTAGATCTTTCATCGAAAAACATTTCCCAAGCCAAATCTTGACAGAGTTCAACATAGGAATGTCATTTCCGATAAGTAATATGTCGTCGACATATAATACTAGGAAAGCAATTTTGCTCCCACTGACCTTCTTGTATACACAAGATTCGTCTGCGTTCTTGATGAAACCAAAGTCACTGACTGCTTCATCAAAACGTATATTCCAGCTCCTGGATGCCTGCTTCAATCCGTAGATTGACTTCTTTAGCTTGCATACCTTTTTAGCATTCTTTGGATCCTCAAAACCTTCAGGCTGTGTCATAAACACAGTTTCTGTTAAAACGCCGTTTAAGAAAGCAGTTTTGACATCCATCTGCCATATTTCGTAATCGTAATATGCAGCGATTGCTAACATTATCCGAATAGCCTTTAGCATTGCAACTGGTGAAAAGGTTTCATCGTAATCCACACCGTGGACTTGCCTGTAACCTTTTGCAACCAATCTAGCTTTGAAAACTTCAAGTTTCCCATCTTTGTCCTTTTTCAGTTTGAAATGAAGGAACTTACTCATGCATTTGTCGATTTTGCATGAAACAGTAATCAGCCACTTCTTGTTGTAATTGATTCATTTGCTTCATCTTGCTTTTGTTGCTCTTCATGCACTTTGATCTGAATTCAACTTCAACCTCAGCTTTGCCACAGTCCAATGAGCATGTTGTATACAGAAAAAGATCATTCGAACAGTCACCTTCATTATCATCTTGCACATTATCTATCTCTCTCCTAGTATTTGGTTCCTCAGTTCTTTCCTCATTTGGTATCTCATTTGGTTCCTCATTTGGTTCCTTATTTTGGTTCTCATTTGTTTCCTCATTTGGTATCTCATTTGGTTCCTCATTTGGTTCCTTATTTTGGTTATCATTTGTTTCCTCATTTGTTTTCTCATAGTTCATATTATCTATCTCATTCTCATTCTCATAGTTCATATTATCTATCTCATTCTCATTGTCATTTATATCAACATTATAATCCTCATCTCTTTCAAACTCCTCCCAATAATCCATAAACACCTTAGATGCATCGTCAAGACACACATGCATCCTCACCACCTCATCAAATGCTTCTTGGACGTTTGGATTAGATAAGATCTTTTCATTTTGAGACAAGACCGATGATTCACTTGATTTTATCTCCAAGAGTTTCTGTTTCATTGAATCCAGTCGTTCTTTGTGAATAATTGTAAAGACTCTAGTATCTCTCTGCAAGAGCATCATCTCTTGTTGAATTTCCTATATTTTGTGCAAAAATAATTTAGTTCAAAAATAAGAATTTCTATGAATAGTATTACATATACAGTTGAATTTTATTTGAATTTATATGAATATCATTACAAATAAGAATTTAATTTACTTTAAGATAGATTTAGTCAACTTGTAGAAAGAATGTATGTACAAGTGGGAAAATCATCCACCAAAAACCATCAACCAAATAAACAAATCTACGAACGAACAAGAAGAAAATTTCCAGAAATTTGAAGAGGTTCATTGTCCGAATAATTTAAACACAAAATTGCAATAAAACAAAAAAAATAATCACATAATAATGCAAGCATAAACAAAATAAACACAGAATAGTGCAAGCATAAAAAAATAAACACTTAACAAAGTCAAATTCAAAGCCTTATTCTTTTGCAATTTTTTACTTTTATCATGTTTTCATTTACTTTTTAAAACAAATTATTTACTTTTTTATGTTTTCATTTACTTTTTAAAACAAATTATTTACTTTTATCATGTTTTTATTTACTTTTTAAAACAAATTATTTACTTTTATCATGTTTTCATTTACTTTTGAAAACAAATTATTTACTTTTATCATGTTTTTATTTACTTATAAACATTACCATGATTACAAGTCTTGCTTCGCAAGAATATCTATTTTCATGCAATACATTTTGCCACCTTGCTTATGCAGGATGTTTTTTTTGTAAACTCTCCTTAATTATTGTATTTAGCCGATGTAAAAAAAAAGGGTTTAAGGAACTGGCAACAAGTATTAATATTCATCAACCAAGATTCAAGATTGCATGCCAGATTTGTAATTAATATGGAGTAGTATCATATGGAGTGACGTAGGTGACATTGTGACAATAAGGGATAAAAGGGATCTTAAAGTAAGGAAGTTAGCTAAAAATCCTAAGAGATAAAACTATCAATCAGGTATGTAAGTTATCTTAAGTTACCTACATGTATAATGACTAATAAGCGAGATATCAAACAAGAAAATTGTCAGCCCAATAAGCCCACTGTAAAAACAGTTAGTTCAAAACACACGAGAATTTCCATATTTGCACAAATTGTTACTGCTAGAAAGAATAAATTGAGTTTGTAGTACAGAGTATAAATTTAAGATTACAGTGAACTCTGACTTTCTTTACTTTTATCATGTATTATTTTACTTTTTTACAAAAAATATTTACTATTATCATGTTTTTATTTACTTTTTAGTATTAGAATAATATTAAAAAAAAAAACTCAAGTATATGAACTACTTACATCTTCTGCTTTTTCTTGAATCTCCTCATTTTTCATCAATCCTTCTAGGAGGTTGTAAGTGATTACTCTCTCCATATGATGAGACTTATCTTCCATGTATTGAGTAACTCTCTTTTCATCTCTTTGAATTTCATGTTGTATTAAATTCTTGCTCTTGATATCATCGACACTGGATAAGTCTCTTTATCAAGTTCACCTGGACCAAATTTCACAGCAGCCTCTTCATTCACTCTGTTCCTTATCTTTTCATTGCTCCAATGTTGAATCAAAGGAAGATCATATGGATGGAAAATCCCTTTGAACTTTAGGCGATGAAAATATGCAATTTGCAACGCAATCATGCAACCACTCACTCCCTTACGTTGTGCACTATTGTTTTTGTTCTTCTTTAGTCGATGAACAACATTGCAAAGATTGTTAAGTACGAACTTGCACCAATTTAATCTTGGAATTTGTGCTGCATTATCAATCCACTTGATTATTTTTGTATCAATTTTTCGATTGGCAACCAGTGCCAAGAATGTAGAAGAAACATACATCACAAAAAACTTTCTGAAATCATCTCCACCTTGCTTCATCGATTTCATTTTGAACTCCAAATCATTCACATATATGTCAGAATTGCCTTCCACATTGAGTTTCTTTTTCCAATCATCGATAATAGTCATCTGTTCTTTGTCAACTCCTCGATGAATAACCATTTCTCCACCATTGACTTTTGGCAATAAGAAAATATCTTGAATATCTTCTTCAGTGAGTGTAAATTCCTTCATCAAATCAATTTTAAGCATCCGACTCCCTTCTTGGAAATGATTCAGAAGCCAAGGAAGAATTTTTGTTTGAATCACAGTCACTTGCATCTTTAGAAGCCCTCCAAATCCAATGTTCTCAACATCCACTTTTTCCTATGGAGTTAAATCGTGTATGAGATCAACAATTGCATTCGGCCTGCAATGTGTATTTCCAATAACCAGCTCACCGTCATAGTCAACATTATCATCTTCGATGTCTATGACTACATGCTTCCCTGACTTAAAGTGTTTAATAGCATGCCATTCTATCTTCTCTTTCTTTGTTTTCTGTCTTTTCATTGGAGACGGTTTCTTTTCTGATTCTTCAGAGTTTGTTTGAATATAATCTTCATCTTCATCTTTTCTTTTCTTTTTACCTGTACCAAATAAAGCCACAATATAATTAACAAAAGTAGATAATTAACTCTGAAAAGTTAATGCAACTATTTTAAAAGTAAATGGAACTTATTTAAGGTAATTCACATCAATAAAATCTTAAGTTTCTTAAAAAGTAGATAAATAGTTAAACAAAGGAAATGGAAATAAATTTTTGATATCAAACATCTTTCACAGTCAAGTGTATCAATCTTAGCTCACACAATGGTCAATTATCAGTGTTAGCAAGGTTGTACCAGCAACTAAGACAGGAAGGGATTTACCAGCACCGTCAAAATATGAAATTCAAAGTAGTTAATTAAAGCAATAGATCATTCATATATTCGTTCTCGTCATATTGATTGTTAGGTTATGATACATATGACAATTCATAAATCATGCGGAAAAACCATAAAGCCAGGAATACATATTATTTACACATAATCATTTAGCATAGTTTAGATGCATACTCTTTGTTCCGTGCCTTCCCTAGCTGCGCCCGAACCGAACAAGAACAAGTCTTTAGGACTCCAAGTGTCGTCCCTCCGTAGATAGTCCACAGCACGTCCGGATCCGCCTTAAGATTGACCAACTAGAATCGCCCTTAAGGTACTATTATTTTCGGCACTTTTAGGCAATTGTGTGACTGGATTTTTCTCTCAAAAACTCACTTTGAATACTTGAAAACTCGTTGTAAATATGTGACCCTAGGCACCTATTTATAGAGTTATGGAAAAGGATTTGGAATCCTATTAGGATACTAATTTATTTAATTATAATCCTACTAGGACTCTAATTAAATAAACTAAATCTTTTAGGATTAGATTTAATCATATGACGAATCCCGGTAGCCTTAGGATTCGAGTAACACACTTCGAGTAATACGCTAGCACCGCACGTAGGCCTTGAGGCCCACGCACAGCGCCAGCCCACTCGTCGCAGCCCCGCGCGCGCGCCCAAGCTTCGGCTGGGCCTGGCTTTTGCGCTGGGCCTGGTCGTATGCTTGGCGTGTGGTTGTTGCGCTTGGCTTGATGGGCGATGGCCCGGCTTCGTGCTGGACCTTCGTCTGGCAGGCCTCGTCCGATGCTAATTCGTACGATGCGCTTCCGATTAAATTCTCGATTCCGGAATTCATTTCCGATACGAACAATATTTAATATTTCCGATTCCAGAATTAATTTCCGTTTCGAACAAATATTTAATATTTCCGTTTCCGGAACTATTTTCCGATTCCGATAATATTTCCGATTCCGGCAATATTTCCGTTTCCGGCAATATTTCCGATTCCAGCAATATTTCCATTTCCGATAATATTTTCCGATACGTACCATGTTTCCGTTTCCGGCAACATCTATGACTTGGATAATATTTATATTTCCGATACGATCCATATTTCCGTTTCCGGCAATATCATCGTTTCCGGAGTATTCATTTCTTGTCTGTGATGATCTCAGCTCCCACTGAAACCAAGATCCGTCGATTCCGAATATCCATAGTTGGAGTATTTAATGCCATTAAATACTTGATCCGTTTACGTACTATTTGTGTGACCCTACGGGTTCAGTCAAGAGTAAGCTGTGGATTAATATCATTAATTCCACTTGAACTGAAGCGGCCTCTAGCTAGGAATTCAGCTCACTTGATCTCACTGAATTATTAACTTGTTAATTAATACTGAACCGCATTTATTAGACTTAACATTGAATGCATACTTGGACCAAGGGCATTATTTCCTTCAGTCTCCCACTTGTCCTTAGGGACAAGTGTGCATTTCCTAATTCCTTTGTCGCTCGATGCTTGCTCTTGAACATAAGGTAAGAGTTGTCATCCTTATTATGTCCAGAGGTGTTCCTTGGTTTCAGAGTTCAACTGATCAAATAAACAGATAATCATAGCCTATGATTCATCCGAGCACGGCCATGCATTTCACAGTTTCTAGCTCTCCGAGTGGCCTTGTACAACTTTTAAGCATCTCATCCCGATTTATGGGAGGACAATCTCAATCTTGCGATCTTGAGATTAGACTTCGTTTGATAGGTGATTACCTGAGCGTTGCCTTTATAGCCTCCTTTTACGGTGCGACGGTTGGTCAACGTCAAAGCAACCAGTTCTCAAACAAGTAATCTCAAATCACTCAGGTATTGAGGATTTAGTGTCTAATAATTTTAATGAAATTTACTTATGACAGATTTTCATCTCTTACAGTAAAGTTTCATAGGTCTTGTCCGATACTAGTCTTCCCAAAGTAAGTATCTATGCAAATGATTATGACATTGCCATGTCCACATAGTTCAAGAAACAGAACTACTAGTCATCTTGCATTCTAATCGTCTAACGTTTTCTATGCGTCCAATTTTATAGAAAACTCCGACTAGGGACCATTTTCAACCTTTGACATTCAAGTTCACTTGATAGACATTTCTTAATCACAGGACTGGTCCTGACAGTCTATCTTGAATATATTGTCAAATTGAAGGGACTCATCATTTAATAAACCACAAATTAAATGGAAAAATGAATTCTTTTCATTTATTGTGAATGATTAACCAATAATGTTTTACAAAGATTTAAACTCTAAAACTTTAAAACATTAAACAGGGATATCAAAGCCATTCTCCAATATGCTTGATTCCCATAGCTGCAGTGTGCGAGGTGTGCTTCGCCTGCGGTAGAGGTTTAGTCTATGGATCTGATATGTTGTCATCAGTTCCGATTTTGCTTATCTCGACTTCTTTTCTTTCAACGAACTCTCGTAGAAGGTGAAATCTACGAAGTACATGCTTGACTCTCTGGTGGTGTCTAGGCTCCTTTGCCTGTGCAATAGCTCCGTTATTATCACAATACAGGGCTATTGGTCCTTTAATGGAGGGGACTACACCAAGTTCACCTATGAACTTCCTTAGCCATATAGCTTCCTTTGCTGCTTCATGTGCAGCAATGTACTCCGCTTCAGTTGTAGAATCCGCAATGGTGCTTTGCTTAGCACTTTTCCAGCTTACTGCACCTCCGTTGAGGCAGAAGACAAACCCAGACTGTGATCTGAAATCATCTTTGTCGGTTTGGAAACTTGCGCCCGTATAGCCTTTAACAATTAATTCATCATCTCCACCATAGACCAGGAAGTCATCTTTGTGCCTTTTCAGGTACTTCAGAATATTCTTGGCAGCAGTCCAATGCGCCTCTCCTGGGTCTGACTGGTATCTGCTCGTAGCACTGAGTGCGTACGCAACATCCGGGCGTGTACATATCATAGCATACATTATTGAACCAATCAATGATGCATATGGAATCCCATTCATTCGTCTACGCTCATCAAGTGTTTTTGGGCACTGATTCTTGCTTAGAGTCATTCCATGAGACATGGGTAGGTAGCCTCGCTTGGAGTCCGCCATGTTGAACCTATCAAGCACCTTATTGATATAAGTGCTTTGACTAAGTCCAATCATCCTTTTAGATCTATCTCTGTAAATCTTGATGCCCAATATGTACTGTGCTTCTCCTAGATCTTTCATCGAAAAACATTTCCCAAGCCAAATCTTGACAGAGTTCAACATTGGAATGTCATTTCCGATAAGTAATATGTCATCGACATACAATACTAGGAAAGCAATTTTGCTCCCACTGACCTTCTTCTATACACAAGATTCGTCTGCGTTCTTGATGAAACCAAAGTCACTGACTGCTTCATCAAAACGTATATTCCAGCTCCTGGATGCCTGCTTCAATCCGTAGATTGACTTCTTTAGCTTGCATACCTTTTTAGCATTCTTTGGATCCTCAAAACCTTCAGGCTGTGTCATAAACACAGTTTCTCTTAAAACGCCGTTTAAGAAAGCAGTTTTGACATCCATCTGCCATATTTCGTAATCGTAATATGCAGCGATTGCTAACATTATCCGAATAGACTTTAGCATTGCAACTGGTGAAAAGGTTTCATCGTAATCCACACCGTGGACTTGCCTGTAACCTTTTGCAACCAATCTAGCTTTGAAAACTTCAAGTTTCCCATCTTTGTCCTTTTTCAGTTTGAAAACCCATTTGCTTCCAATGGCTTGGTAGCCATCTGGCAAATCGACCAAATCCCATACTTGGTTTTCAGACATGGAGTCTAATTCAGATTGCATGGCTTCTTGCCATTGCTTGGAGCTAGGGCTCGTCATAGCTTGTTTGTAAGTCGCAGGTTCATCACTTTCAAGTAATAGAACGTCATAGCTCTCGTTCGTCAAAATACCTAAGTACCTTTCCGGTTGAGATCTATATCTTTGCGATCTACGCGGGGTAACATTTCTAGTTTGACCATGATTCTCACCAGATTCTTCTAAAGATCTCTGAGTTTCATCCTGAATGTCATCTTGAGCATTCTCTAGAGTTTGTTGTTCGACTCGAATTTCTTCGAGGTCTACTTTTCTCCCACTTGTCATTTTGGAAATGTGATCTTTCTCCAAAAAGACACCATCTCGAGCAACAAACACCTTGTTCTCAGATGTATTGTAGAAGTAATACCCCTTTGTTTCCTTTGGATAGCCCACAAGGATACATTTGTCAGATTTTGGATGAAGTTTGTCTGAAATCAATCGTTTGACGTATACTTCACATCCCCAAATCTTCAGAAAAGACACATTTGGAGGCTTTCCAAACCATAATTCATATGGAGTCTTTTCGACAGCTTTAGACGAAGCTCTATTTATAGTGAGTGCAGCTGTATTTAGTGCATGTCCCCAAAATTCTAATGGAAGTTTGGCCTGACCCATCATTGACCTGACCATGTCTAGCAAGGTTCTGTTCCTCCGTTCCGACACACCGTTCCATTGTGGTGTTCCAGGAGGAGTCAATTCTGATAGAATTCCACATTCTTTCAGATGGTCATCAAATTCATAGCTCATATATTCACCGCCTCTATCAGACCGCAGTGCCTTAATCTTCTTGCCTAATTGATTCTCTACTTCACTCTGAAATTCCTTGAATTTGTCAAAGGATTCAGACTTATGCTTCATTAGGTAGACATAACCATATCTACTGAAGTCATCAGTGAAAGTGATAAAGTAGCTGAAACCACCTCTAGCATTTGTACTCATTGGTCCACATACATCTGTATGGATTAAACCCAATAGTTCATTTGCTCTTTATCCAACTTTAGAGAAAGGTTGCTTTGTCATTTTGCCAAGTAAACATGATTCGCATTTACCATAATCCTCTAAGTCAAATGGTTCTAGAATTCCTTCCTTTTGAAGTCTTTCTAAGCGTTTCAAGTTTATATGGCCTAATCGACAATGCCACAGATAGGTGAGATCTGAATCATCCTTTTGGCCCTTTTGGTATTTATGTTATATACTTGTTTGTCGTGATCTAATAAATAAAGTCCATTGACTAATCTAGCAGATCCATAAAACATCTCTTTAAAATAAAACGAACAACTATTGTCTTTTATTAAAAAGGAAAATCCCTTTGCATTTAAGCAAGAAACTGAAATGATGTTTTTAGTAAGACTTGGAACATGGAAACACTCTTCCAGTTCCAAAACTAGCCCGGAGGGCAACGACAAATAATAAGTTCCTACAGCTAATGCAGCAATCCGTGCTCCATTTCCCACTCGTAGGTCGACTTCACCCTTGCTTAACTTTCTACTTCTTCTTAGTCCCTGTGGATTGGAACATAAGTGTGAGCCACAACCTGTATCTAATACCCAAGAAGTTGAATTAGCAAGTATACAGTCTATAACGAAAATACCTGAAGATGGAACGACTGTTCCGTTCTTCTGATCTTCCTTTAGCTTTGGACATTCTCTTTTGTAATGGCCTATTCCATTACAATAAAGACAGCTTGATGTGGACTTGTCCTGCTTTGATTTAGCATTGCCCTTGGACTTTCCACTTTTCTTGAACGGTCTCCTTCTAGCCTTGAGTAAACCTTTGGCTTCACAGTCCAGTATTATTTCAGCCTTTCTGACAAGGTGAACAAATTCTGCAACTATTTCTTCTCTTGGTTCACTTAGGTATAGTTGCTTGAAGCGACCAAACCCACTGTGTAGTGAATTGAGCAAGATAGAGACTGCCATCCTTTCGCTTATTGGTGTTCCTAGTAGACTTAGGCGATCAAAGTATGAACGCATAAGATCCACATGGAACCTCAGTGGGACGCCTACCCTCTGTTTAGAGCGAAGGAGCTGAACATGTGTTTCTTGAACCTCCATCCTATAACACCTGTTGGGAGAACTAACCTTTAGACCAGACATTGATTCAGTCAACTCATGGACGTTCAGGTCCCTGTCCTCCGTGCTTCCACGACAGATATCCCTCAGATTCTTGATGAGCGTAAAAGGTTCATAGGCTACAAACCTTCTAGCCCAATCATCAGGGATATTGTTCAGCATGACACTCATAACCTTTTTGAGATCCGCATCCCAGGCGTAAAATCTCTCAGGGGTCATGTCTCTGGCATAGTAGCTTGGCATGGGATGTGACAGTACATACTCAAGTCCATTGAGTTTGACTATTTCAAATAGCTTAGCATCCCATTCAAGAAAATTTGCCAGGTTCAGCTTGACCATAAGCTCAGAACCTATGATGATGTTTTGATTGTTGTTTGCCATATTTAAAACTACAATTGAAAAGAATAAACAAATAAATAACCATTCACAGTTTCTCTTAATAAACTTAAATTCTAGCATACATGCATAATTCAATGTTTATTAAGCATTTTATTCAAGTTATGTGTTCCGGCAGGTGTGAATAAAATGATTCCAAGATCCTAAAATCATTGAAGAACTAAGCACAGTTTGTCGACTTAATCCTAAAACATCTTAGGTAAGCAAAAGCCTTTTGCTAATAGTCTAGAAACTATTCTTGGTTGATAGGTACGTCTAAGAACTTATTAGGTAAACCTATCGATTTTGCCACGACATAAAAGGACTCCTTACTTATATCGTTGAGTTTCACCAAAACTAACATGTACTCACAATTATTTGTGTACCTTGCCCCTTTAGGACCAATAAGTAACACCTCGCTGAGCGAAAACTATTACTAGATTGATGTAAAGGATATCCAAGCAAGTGTATATTTTGGCATGGCACCTTTTAACTCAATTTTTAAGTTTGGAACTTAAGGCTCTTACTATGTTGGTTAGATTTTAAGTGAACTAAAATCCTTAATCATGCAACATAATCAAGCTTTTGATCTCATGCATTTTAAGACATATTTAAAAGCAATAAATAACTTAAAACATGCATAAGATAAATGTGATCTAGTATGGCCCGACTTCATCTTGAAGCTTTAACTTCAAAGTCCGTCTTGAAAATCTCCGTGGGAGGCACCATTTTCTTCAAATAGGATAAGCTATAATTAAAACTAATTACAACTATTTGATGGTACGCAGACCATATTTGAATTGAAAAACAACTTTGGTACTTTAGACCAATTACATTCAAATTAATGGTACGCAGACCATATTTTCTATCCTATTTGGGCCATACTAGTCACTTCATAACCTGCAAAACAGTACATATACAATATATACCATTCACCCATTCATTATCATGAATGGCCCACATAGCTGGTTAGTAAAACACATTATGCATCACATAAACATTTGCAGCAATTAATCAAGGGCACCAATAATCTACCAATTATTCAGTCCTTATTAATTCTAATCAAGTTGTTTTAACCTTAAGGATTTGTAGACCTAATCAAGAGTTTATGACTAAAAGGGCTCCCACTTAAACCAATAAATTCATATGCTTTACTAATTTTAAACATAAAAATGTATTTCTAATCTAACCAGAAACATACAAATTTAATTAAAATTTAAAGCTCATATAAATTTATAATTGAATCCAAAAAGTTTAATTTAATTTCAGTCGTATTTAAATTAATTCATGATTTTACTTTTAGTAAAATAATTAGAATAAATAAAATTTATTATAATTACAATATTCAAAATCAAAATCAAAATCCAAGAAAATAATTTAAATTATTAATTTTAAAATTAATTAAAATTACGTAAACTGAAAATTTCAAATTAAAATTTCAAAACGATCCAATCGCAACGCAACAACCCCACGCAACGCACCCCCATGGGCCACACGCACACAGCCATCGCTGGAAATGTGCGCGCAGCCCATGCGCTACGTCGCATCGCTGCTGCTGTTCTCCTTCGCAAGGCATCACGCGAGCTGGTGCTCGCTGCGCGCGCTCGCCAGCGCTCGCTTTATGCGGGCCATTGCTCGTTGCGCGCGCTTGCCAGCGCTCGATCCTGCGAGCCATCGCTCGCTGCGCGAGGCATCGACGCTGGGCGTAGCACTCGTGGCACGTGAGCTTGCGCTCGCTGCGCGCGAGGCTCCGCACGCTTGCGCGAGGCAGTGCGCGCTGTGGCGCAGCTCGCTTGCTGCCCACACGCGACTGCTGTGCCTTGCTTTCGCCCTCGCCCATTCGTCCATTGCTCACAGCCCACGACACAAGGCAGGGCTGCTGCCTTGTGCTCGTGCACCATGGCCTTGCTCATTGCATTCGTGCCGCATGGGCGACGAGCTCCCTTGCTCGTCGTCACATGCCCGCACTATACAACACCCCTTAAGGGTAACACGTAGCGTCCATTGCATTGTGCGTGCAAGTTATATGAGCGAATCGCATAAAATTTAAAAAATTTATATTTAAAATTAATGACAAATTAATAAATAATATTAATTTCATAATTTTAGGTCGAATAATCGAAAATTTATTATTCAATTGATTTCCGATTAACATGGATTCAAGTCTAGGTCATAAAAATTTAAAATTTAACATAAATTTACAATTTTTATGGTGGTTTTTAATCATAGGTATCTAATTAAATTATAATTAATTATGAAAATCAAATTAATTCTAAATTATTCTAATTTTCAACAAATTAATCATAATTACAAATTAGATTGCATAATTAACAAGGCTAGGCATTCAAACTTGTTAACCATATACAGTAGGTCAATCAAAAATTCAAGATTTATCAACAAGAATCACAAATATTTAATTTAACATCTTAAATTTACGAAATTTTGCATTCGAAAAACTAAAACCTCCGAAAAGTCATAGTTAGGCTTCGAATTTGAGAATCCTGGGTTCGGCAGAAAAACACTATTTTTGTCAAAATTTTAGAATGCCTTTTACATGCGGAATTGACACAAAAATCACTCGATTTGGATGAGTAACGAAGAAACTGCCGAAAAATTGCGTACGTATAATTAAATAAACGCAATTTGCAATTAATTAACAATTACGAAAATTAATCACCCCTTTTAATTCTTGCAAATTTGTAATATTTAACCATGTTCATGCAATTTTAGATTATGAAAATAATAAGAGGCTCGTGATACCAGTGTTAGGTTATGATACATATGACAATTCATAAATCATGCGGAAAAACCATAAAGCCAGGAAAACATATTATTTACACATAATCATTTAGCATAGTTTAGATGCATACTCTTTGTTGCGTGCCCTCCCTAGCTGCGCCCGAACCGAACAAGAACAAGTCTTTAGGACTCCAAGTGTCGTCCCTCCGTAGATAGTCCACAGCACGTCCGGATCCGCCTTAAGATTGACCAACTAGAATCCCCCTTAAGGTACTTAGAATTTTCGGCACTTTATAGGCAATTGTATGACTGAATTTTGCTCTCAAAAACTCACTTTGAATACTTGAATGCTCTATGTAAATATGTGACCCTCGGCACCTATTTATATAGTTATGGAAAAGGATTTGGAATCCTATTAGGATACTAATTTATTTAATTATAATCCTACTAGGACTCTAATTAAATAAACTAAATCTTTTAGGATTAGATTTAATCATATGACAAATCCCGGTAGCTTTAGGATTCGAGTAGCACACAAACACACACGCACGCACAGCAGCCCACGAGGGGCGCCATGCGCGCGCGCAGCCCGCGAGCTCGCAGCCCACTGCCGCAAGCCCACACGCTGCCGTAGCCATGGCGCGCGCTGGGCCTGCCTTGCGGTGGGCCTGGCGCAGCCTTGGCTGGTGCGTTTGTGGCACGCTAGCTTGCTTGCCGAAGGCCCGGCTTCGTGCTGGGCCTTCGTCTGGCAGGCCTCGTCCGATGCTAATTCGTACGATACGCTTCCGATTAATTTCCCGATTCCGGAATTCATTTCCGATACGAACAATATTCAATATTTCCGATTCCGGAATCAATTTCCGTTTCGAACAAATATTTAATATTTCCGTTTCCGGAATTATTTTCCGATTCCGATAATATTTCTGATTCTGACAATATTTCCGTTTCCGGCAATATTTCCGATTCCGGCAATATTTCCATTTCCGATAATATTTTCCGATACGTACCATGTTTCCGTTTCCGGCAACATCTACGACTTGGATAATATTTATATTTCCTATACGATCCATATTTCCGTTTCCGGCAATATCATCATTTCCGGAGTATTCATTTCTTGCCTGTGACGATCTCAGCTCCCACTGAAACCAAGATCCGTCGATTCCGAATATCCATAGATAGAGTATTTAATGCCATTAAATACTTGATCCGTTTACGTACTATTTGTGTGACCCTACGGGTTCAGTCAAGAGTAAGCTGTGGATTAATATCATTAATTCCACTTGAACTGAAGCGGCCTCTAGCTAGGCATTCAGCTCACTTGATCTCACTGAATTATTAACTTGTTAATTAATACTGAACCGCATTTATTAAACTTTAACATTGAATGCATACTTGGACCAAGGGCATTATTTCCTTCACGCACAGCACAGCACGAGCCCTCGTGCTTTCGTGCCTTGTGGCCCTCGTTGCCCGCTTACCCCTCGCCCACTCCCTCTTGCTCGCAGCTCACAGCCGTGCACTCGTCGTGCCCTGCGCTGCTGCTGTGTGCTATTGATGTTGCTGTGTGCGCTGCTTCTCGCCCAGCCACACACACACCCCCTCGCCCTCGTCTCTCTTGCGCACCAGCCCTCGCCCCTCGCCCTCGCGCCAGCGCGCGCTGCTGCCCCTGCTCCACGTCCTTGTCCGCGCGCACACACACGAGTGTGTTTGTGTGTGTGTTCTTGCTCGTTCGTTCAATTCTTTCGCCCAATCAAAATTAATTCGTGGTTGTTCCGTGCTATAGGCCGGATTGGTATAATTCTCTTCTTCCTTACCTATTCTATTTCAATTCCGTATTTTAAATTATATTACTATTATTGTTTTGAATAATTAAAATTATAGGAATCGGTTGTGAACACCGTATTATGAGGATTTATATGTTTTAATTCATGAGACGTATTCTGATTATTAAAGCATGAATTTTCAGATTCGTTTATGTAATAAAGATTTGATTTTTATGATGTTAAATTTGTTTTATTGGAAAATTAAAGTTAGGGTTTTAACCTAGACCTAATGGGTCAATTGATTAGCATAATTAGGTGATTAAGTTAATTATGATAGTCAAGTATATTTTCAGATTTATAAAAAGGTTTAAAGTGGTTATTTTTATTGATTTTAAGGGTGGAAAAAGTATGTTTTCATACTAGGGATTAGTTTTGCAAATTGAGACGATTATTTTATTAAAGAACGATTAATTTCTAATTATTATCAAGGTTTTAAGTTTCATAAAGTTGCTGGAAATTTAATGAACATGGAAATAATTAAGGTTTCATTATTTGATGATAGGAGGTGATTTCTAAGTGAATGATCGTATTTGCAAAGTGGCCCCTACACTTAGATATTCAAGGTACGTACAAGTCTAGGGAGACCACATTATTTGTCAAGGGACATTACATGATTGTTTATGGATGTGAATTGTATTACGTGAACTTGGTGGATTTATATTGGATTTGGTGAACGATCATGTGAATTATTATTATTGAAATTATTGATTTGTTGATTGAACAAGCATGTTGGGACTATTGTGAGTACGGATTTCATTGTCAATCATGTTGTTCAATATTTATGCATGTATGGTTTGTTTCACATGCAAAGGATGAATTATTTATTGTTATGCTATTGTACGGGATATCTAGCATACTTTTGAGCCAATCATTCGTACCTCCTTGTACTATTTATTTTACCACATGTGAAGGGTTAGCTCACGTAAGCCACCGCACATGTAGGGTTCAGTTGGGAATATTTTATATGAAATGGATTAGGATTTGTCGTGCAAGGGCACAACCCTCATGTTAATAGGCATGATGTAGAATCTCACCTCTTGTGAGAAGGAACTTGGTAGTAATTTCACTACGTCTTGATTTATTGATCACAAGTCCTAAAGGATTAAAATGAGATTGTTTTGGTGGTCGTTTATTAATTGTATGTATGTATGTGTGTTCGAGTCTCGAGTTCACCATTAATAAAATATTAATAAACGTAAAGTGTAACCAGAACAAGCTTCAAAACTCTTGGAACGTATATACCTTGAGTATGAACAATGGGGGGAGACTTGCCGGAAAGCTCGTTCTCCTACTAATGATACAAGACGTTGTTTCATTTAATTTATGCGCTGAAATTCCGTCGGTGTGGCCCGACACTCGGTATGGTCCGATATTCATTATAATTATTATGGTGTTTGGTGGGCTCCCAACACCCTTCCTTTATGGAATATTCTTTTGGCCCATTCGAAGCTTATTCTAATTAAATTGTGAGTCAAGAGTCGAGTCTTGTATTCATGATTTGTTTGTTAATTATTAAATAGCTTTTGCATGTAGATTAGTACTTTAGCGAGTGATGCATGTTTATAGTTTTATTTCACTCTAGCCTTGTAAGTACTCAGCTTTTGCTGACTACGTGCTTTATGTCTTTTGGTCATGGCCTTCGCCTTAATGACCCTACGATGATCCATCATTTGCACTTGCATTGTTGGGGAGTAGATTAATTTATCAGGTTGGTAGATCAAAGTATGATCGAAATCATTTAGCTTGGGATGGTTGAGAGAGTTGCATTCTTTTGTGCTTTGAAACTATTTTTAATACTTTAATTATGTTTTGAATTGTTGGATTTTTAATACTTTGGTTTTGGGTCGTTATGGTTCCAACTTGTAGGAGGCCTCAATAATTATTATTTATGTTGGTTTGAAAGTTAGTTGACATTAATTTCCGCTGCGTAGTTCTGGTACTAGCCTTAACCGTTATCACGGTGGCGGTAATACTTTAGTAATTCCTTTATTTTAAGTTGGAAAATGGTTTTATAAAAGCAAGGAATTATTAGGGTGTGACAGAGGCTCTACTAAGACAAGTGGTAAGTGTTTCTGAGAACCGCAATATAGCCTACGCTATACTGTAATCTGAAATCTATATTTTTATTTCTTTCACCACCATTATAAATATATTCACTTAATCTGTTATATTAATTACACCTAATAAGAAATTCTTAGAAAAATATGATTATTGTTAAGCACCTTGAATTAACCTAAATCACTATTTTGACGATTGTTTAGTTAATATCCGTGAATTAAAACTGACTCAGATTAGTAATGTAGCATAACGCATGTCCCTTTCGTAGTCGCATTGAAATAGTAAGGACCGCCACGTGGGCTTATGTTGGGCACTCCCCTATTAGTAAACGTCCCTCGAACTCTCAATCTCTACTCCGCTGGATGTACGCTGAGCGATCTCCATAATAGGGATCACAAGGAAACCTATGGCCGTTGTGACTCAAATATGTTTACACTCCATGCATATCACGATAACCGGATTTTGTCAATTTTCTTTAATGTAGTTCTAAAACTTAATGGAGACTCCTTAAGACTAGTAAAAAGAGGCTAACGCACACAGTTAGTTACTATTTACTTAATATGATTGCCACATCCTGAGGGGAAACTCGTGCGGGTCATATTCTTTAAACGCCAGTCGTGTTTTTTTGACCCCCTAACATTGGTGACTCCGCTGGGGACAATACTGGAATAATCTGTGCAAGTAGTGCGTCGATGAGGAAGTCGTATAGCAGAAATCAAACGCTACACCACAATTATTTCCTTATTAAGTTGGGACGACCTGAATATTCAATGTGATAGATGATCGCGACAAAACCGCATACCTAATATTGGCTTACTTGGCATGTTTCATGTCGGAAGTTGGGAATAAGACACCTATCATCCCGGGGGGTGCACGCGCTTTGGATGTTGTCCACTTGGCACGTTCGCAATGTAGCACATCCACCCAAATCAAACCGTTTATCTCCTAGGTCCATTCGCGGTATATGTCACTCCAGCACGTGCCGGATAGGCCTTGATAAAATTTGTCATGAACTTGGCTACTCTGACAAGGGCCTGTTGGGGAATTGGCGATAGGTTTGGTACACTTTTGACACCGAGCCTATCATACCTTAGATACTAGCATACAACTAAAAGCGCATCCGTATCCGAATCAATGTTTGTTGTTAGTTTCGTGTAGAGATCTTATGTGCTATGTGAAACTAACCAACCAGACGCATAGTTTAGGGTCAACACTGTTACTAAGGTCAATAAAAAATGCTTAAAACGTCAAAGAAAAAAATAAAAAATACCAATCGTACAAAAAGAATTATATATCCTGCGACCCTAGAACACGCGCCAGAAACTTTCAACGCCCACCAAGGTCGCGCTATAAATTTCAAAGCGCCTCTTCTTAGCGCTAGAAATTTGCAGCGCATGCTGCCTCGAAAGAACAAAGCAAGACCAGTCGAGCGCCAGAAATTAGTAGCGCTTGACTAACTGCCCTATAAAGAAGCAACGATGCAAACATCAGCGCAACAATACTCAAGCGCAAGCATCTTTGCTCATTTCGCGCGATTTAAATCTGTAAATTAGAATCCTAAGAATAAAATTTGATATTAATGCGACTGATTCAAAAGACTAAAATGCGCATTTGCCTTAAAGCATTACGTAAATCTGGCTGGAGATACCCACCTTTAAAACGCCATATTAAAAAATGCGCTTAAGGTAATTTCACGGAATTAAGATCAATCGAGTAGAGTCACGAAAACTTACCCAAACTAGCATTTACAAATCAACCCCAGAGGCCAATACGCACAAGTTACGTCTTTTTATGCTGGAACGCTGAATGTTTGAGTGCACAAACGCTCAAACAAAGGGCTTAGATCAATGAAATAAAGCTACGGGAAAGTCTACTGACCAAAACAATAACAAAACCAATTGCACGAATAAGCCAAAAAGTACTTGCAAGCGCCAGAAATAACCAGCGCACAACAAGCCTGCGCCAATAAATTCCAGCGCTGCTCATCCCAACGCTTGAATATTCTCGCGCCTACTGGTTCAGTTCCTGCCAACCACTTCTAAATATACACAACTAAAAAATGATTCGTAAGTAATTGTTAAATCCTCTAATGACACTAACGTCCGGCATAATACCGCTCATGCTAAATTAATCTTTGACGTTGTAGACACCTAAATCGTGTCTCCCCTAATGGCATGATGAAGATACTATTATCCTTGCTAGGTGATTGGTACAACTGCGTGCGAAAGTCCTAATTGCTAAAACATATTCCAAAATCCGAAATCCAAAGTCCAAATCTCGAGCCCATTCCCATTCCGGAACTTGGTACAAAATTCAATTTCCAGAAATAAATTTCAAAATCCAAACACAATCTCACCCAATGGACCTCTCCATTGGTTTTACAAGGCCTTTTTCCAATCAAAATGACACTAAGCAATCTAAATTCGGGCGCCGACCCACAAAACCGAGCATGCCGGGCCCCGTCCCGTAAAACCGAGTTCAAAACCCGAAAACGGCTTGTTTTTAGTCGCAAAATCAAAGCCTTAATCATTAAGCATTCACTACGTGCCAACAGTCGTACGATTCGTACAAAGGTACATTCACAAAAGAAAAATGCAAGGACGGTGTCATCGTCCTTGCTTTGGAGTTTCCTAGGCCACGTCACCTGTGCCAGGCGCAGGGCCCTGCCTGGGCGTAGGTGGCTTTTGGATTTTAGTCGGCTAATTCTCTATTTAAGACCTCATTTCCAAGCATTTTGGGGCAGCAAATCAAAAACAGAACGTCGTAATTTCGAAATCAGCCATCAAAATCAAAACACAAAAATCAAATTCCAATCTACAAATTCCTGTAATTTGACACGCAAAGGTAATCTCTCTTCTTAAGTAAAATAGCAATTAATGCGTGTAAACCAATAAAAAAATTGCAAAAAATTGAAATTGAAATTGAAATTGCAGAAAACCGCCATAAACCTCAAAAATTGCAAAAAATTGAAATTGAAATCGGAGAAAGTAGATGATACCAGTAAGCAAAAATTGGTCTCCTCTCGAACAAATCTCAGCCAAAATCGTTCTTCTCCCAAATAAATCTCAATAGAAGTCGGGCTTTTTTCGAACAAAACCCCCGAGGTTACGAACTAAGCATAAACAAGTTGAGAAATTCAATCATTTTCGACTAAATTAGGATAATCTATGAAGAAATTAGGGAGAGAATCAGGAGCAACGAAATATCTTAGCATATATTGATTTATTTTTGAAGGAAAACGAATTCGGGATTTTAGGGATTTTAGGGAAAATAAAGAACACTAGCTCCTGGAACGCATTTGGTGATTTAGGGGTTTATGTTTTGAAGTTTCTTTTTTTATGTTTTATTATTTTCGTATAGTTATTTGATCAACCAGGGCGACTTTTAAAATGCGTCCTTGTATTATTACCAAAAATGGCAACCTTAAACAAGTCGCCCTATTTGTTCATGTGTAAGACAACGACAACAACTCGCCCTAGTTGCTTGTTCATTTAAAGGCGATTATACATTCTCCCTATTTTCTCAAATAATGTCGCCCTGGTTGATCTTTGTTTTTGTAGTGAGGGTGGGTTTTGGAGTAATCGATTTTGCGGCAAGTGCAATGGTGGCGGGGGTTTACAGTGGTGTCGGGCAAAAGGAGAGATAAGAGGGCTGGCAGAGGAGGTGGGAGTGGTGTAGAGGGGAGAGATGTGAGAGAGAGAGAGAGAGAGAGAGAGAGAGAGAGAGAGAGAGAGAGAGAGAGAGAGAGAGAGAGAGAGAGAGAGAGAGAGAGAGAGAGAGAAAGGGTGGCCATGGTGGTGAGCTAGGCTGTCATGGAGGAAAGACCAGAGAAGAAGGAAGGGGGGTGGAGAAAAGAAAAAGCGGAAATATGGGTTAATGAGTGGGTTAATTAAGTTATAGTGGGTTTAATAGGCGTTAATTGAGTTGATTAGGGGTTGATGACGTCACTAAGGATATTTGGGGTATTAAATTTTAGGAGTTGAGAAGAAATCCCTAGATCGGTATTTTCGTCGGGCCTTAATAAAACAAGAAAAGGTTGTGCAAGGCATGTACGAACTCTTGCCCAAGAAATCTTTTTCCATTCAAGTATCTTGGTGTTCCTCTTACTACTAGGAAACTATGTTTCACTGACTGTAAGCCACTAATTGAGAAAATTGTTGCTAGAATACGAAGTTGGTCTGCCAAATATCTTTCCTATGCAGGCAGAATACAGCTGATTAAATCTGTTCTTTTTGGCATACAATTGTATTGGTGTCAATTTTCAGATTTTAGAAGTTTTAGAGAGAGAAAGTTCTAGTCTTATTACGTACTTTGATTATGAAACTCCAAGTGTAGAATATTTTGAAGCTTCAAGTAATTTCTTTCCTCTTTCATCTTGTTCTTTCAATTTTGCTCTTAAATTTTGTTCTCTTTGTTATTTTTGTTAATTTTCTTCATACTTAGAATTCTCTAATAGCTTGCTTGTTTGATTTTGGTGATTTTAATTTCGTTTTTTCTTAATTAGAATGCTTCTTTGTTTGAATTCTTTACTTAGATTGCCTTTCTCTTTCCATGGTTTTTAAGTAGTTACTTGCTAGGGATAGGGGTGAAGCTTGGGAATTAATTGGGGATTTTTGAAGGGAATTCATGATGATGTTGTGATTAAACTTTGATTTGATGATTAGGATCTCCATGTCTAGTTAGATTAGCAGTTGCAAATGCTAATTCTATTTAGTTGATTGGAATGCTTCATGATAGTTTGACAAGAGATTGTGAATTGGTATGAGCATGTTGATGAACTAATTCTAATTGTTAGTTATCTAGTCTAGGGGTCATGCGAAAGCTCTCCCTCGAATTAGGTAACTTAATGCACTCTATCCGAGAGGTGGCGAGTGCAACATTTTTTCGATTTTCCCTTAAGTGTCGTATCTTTGCAATATCAAAGTGTTTGAACCTTCGTCCTTCCCTAATGAGCCCAAGACTATCCCCAATTCCCTAGTTTATTCGCATTTCATTTCTCCATTTAATTAGTTGTTAGCTTAACTCGTTACTGTTCTAAAATTCACGTTCCTAAACTAGGTCCCTTAGCTTAATCTCATTCTCTCCATTCTCATGGGATGATCCCTAAGCTTACCGCTATAGTTGGTTAGTTTAGGTGTTCTTATAAATGTTGTTTGATTAGATGGTTATTGGTTAACGACATAATAATCGTCTATCAACTCACAACGGCCATAGGTTCCCTTGTGATCCCTAATGTGGAGATCGCTCAACGTACATCTAGAGGAGTAGAGATTGAGAGTTCGGAGGATGTTTACTAATACGGGGAGTGGCCAATATCAGCCCACGTGACGGTCCTTACTAGTTCAACGTGGAGACAAAAGGGACATACGTTATGCTACATTACTAATCTGAGTTGATTTTAATGCACAAGTAATTAACTAAAACAACGTCAAAATAGTGATTTAGATTAATTCAAGGTGCTTAGCAATAAACCGATTTGTCCAGAGATTATCTTATTTAGGCGTGATTAATAAAATAGATTATGTGAACAGATTTATATGTTGACGAAAGAGATAAAAAGGTAGATTTCAGGTTATAGTATAGCGTAGGCTATACTACGGTTCTCAGGAACACTAACCACTTGACTTTGCTAGCTTTCCTTTTAGCTTTCGAATTTCCTGGTAACTGACTGAATATGGGGTGAGATTCTTCAAGAGTTTCGTGTGTTTAGGCTAGAGATTGGGTCAGAACTTCGGCAGTATTTGGACTGGATCGAGCGGTCGTGGGAGCAGAGTCTGCTTAACAGCGTGTTAATACGGTAGACGGTCCAAATACGGGACAAAGAGAAGCTTTGGTCAATACTCAAGCTTAGGGTATTATGTGGGGATTGTGTGTTCTTTTCTTGATTTTAGATGGTCTATTTATAGTGTAACAGGCCGGAATAAGATAAATATTCGAAGAGATAGAAGTTTACTGAAAAGCAACCAACATCGCTAGAATATTGTAGTGCTCTGATCAGGAGCGCTATTATTTTCTAACGCTAGCCAGAGAAGCTCCAGATCTGATTATTTAACAGTTCTTTAAAACTTTATTTTTGTGTGATAGGTGAGAACCAAATTGTAGAATGTTCTGGCACTGGCTTTGGTGACCTGGAATATTTGTGGTGAATGTGTGCCTAGCGTTAGAAATATCTAGCACTGGTGTTTTACTTCCACGTTTCCAGATTTATCCGATTTTATATGAATCTTATATCTCACTCACGGTTTTATCTCTTTTAAGAATATCGGTTGGATGGGAACTCTTATTCTTTTCCAAGGATTAATTGTAATGCAATGTAATCACTTAAAAATTCATCTCATATGGTTACTATTCTAGGTAGCGGTTAAGCATAGCAGTTACTATAAATAACAGTTATTAAAAAGGGAAATATGGTTTTGGGATTGTCAGTCAGTCACATGTTGTTTGTCGCATGTTTAGGAAAGCTTAGTCAAACAATGTTTGGTTTTATTGAAGGAAATAGTGCCCTTGGTCCAAATATGCATATAATATTAAGTCTAATAAATGCAGTTCAGTATTAATTAACAAGTTAATAATTCAGTGAGATCAAGTGAGCTGAATGCCTAGCTAGAGGCCGCTTCAGTTCAAATGGAATTAATTATATTAATCCACAGCTTACTCTTGACTGAACCCGTAGGGTCACACAAATAGTACGTAAACGGATCAAGTATTTAATGGAATTAAATACTCCATCTATGGATATTCGGAATCGACGGATCTTGGTTTCAGTGGGAGCTGGGATCGTCACAAGCAAGAAATGAATACTCCGGAAACGATGATATTGCCGGAAACGGAAATATGGATCGTATCGGAAATATAAATATTATCCAAGTCATAGATGTTGCCGGAAACGGAAACATGGTACGTATCGGAAAATATTACCGGAAATGGAAATTATTGCCGGAATCGGAAATATTGCCGGAAACGGAAATATTGTCAGAATCGGAAATATTATCGGAATCGGAAAATAATTCCGGAAACGGAAATATTAAATATTTGTTCGAAACGGAAATTAATTCCGGAATCGGAAATATTAAATATTGTTCGTATCGGAAATGAATTCCGGAACCGGGAATTTAATCGGAAGCGCATCGTACGAATTAGCATCGGACGAGGCTTGCTAGACGAAGGCCCAGCACAAAGCCAGGTCCACGCCCAGCAAGCCGAGCGCCCAACACGAAGGCCACAAGCCTCGCCAGGCCCAGCGCAAGGCCAGGCCCAGCAAGGCTGCTAGCGCGCGTGCTGAGCGTGCTCTTGGGCTGCGAGGCAGCGCTCATGCGTGTGGGCCGCAAGGCCTGCGCGGTGCGTGCTTCCCTCGTGGTCGTGCGACGCTCGTGTTCGTAACGAATCCTAATCCTATCGGAATTCGTGCATTGATTAAATCCTAATCCTAAAAGATTAAATTTATTATTTAGAGTTCTAATAGGATTCTAATTAATAAATCCATATCCTAGTAGGATTATAATTCCTTTCCATAAACTCTATAAATAGGTGCCTAGGGTCACATAGTTACATTGAGATTTGAAGTATTCAAAAGGTAAGATTTTCAAGCAAAAATCAGCCAAACACTTGCAACACAAATAGCCGAAATTCCTAGTAACCTTAAGGGCGATTCTAGTTGGTCAAGCTTAAGGCGGACCCGGACGTGCTGTGGACTATCTACGGAGGGACGACATTTGGAGTCCTAAAGACTTGTTCTTGTTCGGTTCGGGCGCAGCTAGGGAGGGCACGCTACAAAGTGTATGCATCTGAATTATGCTAAATGATTATGTGTAAATAATATGTTTCCTGGCTTTATGGTTTTTCCGCATGATTTATGTTTATTCATATGTATCATAACCTAACATTTATCATCGAACACACCGCTTCGGGCCTAGGCACAAATGTAGGCCTCTACAGAGTCCTAAGTTTATTCTAGTACTCAGTTGCTAAAGATTCATTCATGTAGACTAAGAACAGTTTCTAGGAAACTGATTTATGCACTCTATTCCATTCGCCTTGTAATTGGGAATTGAGAGCTAATGATTAGTTCCATGTACAAAGATCTTGTATTTTCTCATCACAATTAAATAAAATTATACTCCATATTTAGTTGTTGGTAAATGCCCATCTTCAGCAACAATACCTGTGACATAAAAGAACACTTAGACGAGTTTCTGAAGAATATTTCATATAAATAAATGTAACGATTCTAACCAGCTCCTTCCACCTCATCGGATAAGTATCCCTTTAACACTAAATCAGAAGATCATAAGAAATGACACCAAATAACAAGGCGTCCAGCTGCCCACCTAGAGGATAATCAATAACTTACATCGAGCAACAATAAATTTTGTAAACTATGAACGCTCAAATGACTGTCAAAAGAAGAAAATGTATAGGAAATGTACAAACGCATGTTGAGTATTAATTACTTCCCAGAGCAGCCACCTAAAAACTACAAATTAACTTCCAACGTAAATACATTTATCTGTGACAAGTAGATTCAGATATTCTAGACAACAAGTAGACAAAGCATGGGTATTATATGCGAGTAATAACCAACGACTACTTTTTCAAACACATAAACTTACCGTAGAGGATTAAATGGGTACTTTAACCATATGGGTATTTTGTGAATTAAGTTTCTAAATAGGGGTATTTGGTGAATTTGAAATTTGGGTTAATGGAGCAATAATGACACGTTAAAAGTAAAGGTATCTCGGTATAAAGTTTTTATTTTAGGGGTATGTTATGCATTATTGAAAATCAAGGATCATTTGGTGAATTACGCCAAATCTCAGGGGTATTTCATGAAAAAAGCGTTATTATATTTACTCCATCCATCTACCCAGACCCATATTTGGATTTGAGAGTAGTCAGGCCTCAAGACCCATCAGGCCATCTTCGCAATTTGGATTATACACCCGGGTGTACAGTGCACATTGTCCACCATACTGAACATTCATTGAACATCTAATGAACATGGAGAATGATCTCAATATACATGTACAAGTGGAATATTTGAACTATATGTTCTTTGAATTTAAACTATATGTTAATTTACTATATATTCTTTGGTTTTGAACTAAGGGGGCGTTTGGTTGAGGGTCTTCAGAAAAGGCAAAGACAATGATGGGGTTCATTCCATTTGTTGTTGTTTGTTTGGTGGTTTTCCCATTCCCTTCCTCTTTTCTTTTTCACTTACCCCCAAATCCCTATACAATGATACCCTACCTCCCCCTCCCAAGTTTGCCATTCTCTTTCCCTTGACCACCCTCTTTTTATAATAAATACTTCGTAATAAATAATAAACTTTTTATTATTAATTATTAATTATTAATTATTAATTATTTATTAATACTTACGTCCCAGATTAGTTGTTACACTTACCTTTGCACAAAGTCTTAGGTGATACATGGTTGTTTGATTATCAATTGTTATTTTATTGAAAAAGTAGATGTGATATGAATTAATTGGGTATTTTTTTAATTGAATGAGAAGAGAGTGTGGGGACAAAAAAATTAGTGGGAAAAAAGAGACAATATAATAATTGTGGGATCATTTATAATTTAGAAGTATAACAACTAATCTGGAATGGACGAAAAAGAAAAGTATAACAACTAATCTGGGATAGATAAATTATTTATTAGTTTACAAATTTTTATGTAAGACGGTCTTACACCAAAGACCACCTTGGTGTCATATAAGTTAAAGAATAAAATCAATTAGTTAAGCACTACAGCTAATTAGTTAAGCACTAAAATCAATTAGTTAAACAATGAAACTAATAAGTTAAGAACTAAAACTAAATAGTTAAGAAATTGAATCAATTAGTTAAGTAATTAAAGTAGTCTTTCCGGTAAGGTGATCTTACACAAAAGTTGCCGTTATTAGTTACTTAAGAGAGAGAAAAGAAGAATGGAGAAACCAAAAATTATTCTTAAACAAAGATTTCATTTTATTGATTTTCATTTTCAATCTCTTTCCCTTTCCCCTTGTCCAACCAAACCGCTTCTAAATGTTCATTTAAAACTTAAAAGTCGGGTGCCCAATAAACATTTTGTAACCGGGTGAAACCATAGTTTGGGCAATCTCATCGTCCTACAATGCTCTTCTTCTCCGACAACCTCCTTCTTCCCCGCCATTGACATCTCTCTGTCTCTCTCTCTCCTTCTTCCTTCGCACCCCTTTCCCCCCCTTCTCTTCAGATCTAATCTTAACTCCCAAATTCAACCACCATCATCATCTTCATTGATCAACAACATCAATTGATAATCAAAATCAACAAAATCATCAAAAGAAAAAATGTCACACACAAATCCAAACAGCGACACAATTCCACTCCATTCCTCCTCCCAATCTGACATCGACGAGATCGAGAATCTCATACACTCCTCCATCCACTCTGCCCCTTCCACCGTTCTACCTGCCGCCCGGCCTCCTTCTCCTCCACGCGCCTCCATCCCCGTCTCCTCCTCCTCCAACTCAACAACACCATCTCCCTTTATCACCTCCAATCTCCCTCCTCCTTCCGCCCCACCTCCCTCCACCAAACCCCACTTCGTCCCCGCCGCCGCTGCACCTCCTCCTCTGCCGTCCTCCTCCACTGCTGGTATCGCTACTTCCGGGTTCGGATCTCCTCCTAACACGCTTACTGAACCTGTTTGGGATACTGTCAAACGAGATCTCTCCCGAATTGTTAGTAATCTGAAGCTGGTTGTGTTTCCCAATCCGTACAGAGAAGACCCCGGTAAGGCGCTTCGTGATTGGGATCTGTGGGGCCCCTTTTTCTTCATTGTCTTCCTTGGTCTTACACTTTCATGGTCTGCTTCAGTCAAGAAGGTAACCATCGTTATCCTTTTCTTTTACTTTTTGTATTGTTTTTGAGTTTTTGTTGCTGCATTTTGATGACTGCTAAGGGTGATTAATTGTTTCTGGGTTCGGGGGTTTGTTGGCTAAATGATTTTTAGAATGTGGTTGTTTGGAAAAAGTGATCAGACAATGCTCGAAGGTGATTAATTAGTAATTAGGAGTTGTTGTTGTTGGTAATTTGGTATTGCTAAACAATTTACATAGCTGTGCTTAGAATTCTGTTATGCCTTTGTTTCGGTGGGTGTGGTTGAAAGACGGTTTTATGGATGATGTATGAGGATGATAGTAGGTGGGAGGTAGATTTTTTATATGAGAATTCCTATGTTAATGCATATTCTAGCCGTGTATGGCATGTTTTGATTGAATGAGTTCTTTCAGCTGTAATGAGATAAATGTTGGTAATCATTTTTTTGTTTTTCTTTGTAGTGAATATGGGTTATTCTTGTTTATGGGGTTTCTTTGGTTGATTAATTTACTATAATCTGGTTGATTGATGGTGATTTTATTGATGATTAAGAAAAGTTATTGGGATGTAAAATAAAAACAACAGCAATAAATCTCAGAATCCCTGACATTGGTATGGTTAAGGATGGTTGTGTTGTTTTCATCTGTGAACTTGACATGCTGTTGTCAGAAGATTTTGTAGAGATGTACGCGGATGAAAGTAGGTGGGCACTTGAGATGTATGCCATGCATATTTTAGCCATATATGGCATGCTATAATCGACATATCACATATGTATCTTAGGTGCAATACAATAATTATGTTACCTGGACTTGGGATCTTCGTAACAAACTTGAGGATATCAGTATCTGTACAAGTGTATGCTGTTTTATGAAAATTTTAGATGTTTTTGGTTGAGAATGAAGTGTTGTAGTGTCCATAACGATATCCAACTCGAAGTGGCGAGGATCCAACATGGCTGCTTGAGGTTGAAGAGCCTGGAATCATAGAAGGAAAAGTATGCATGGTATTCTATACCTGTTCGCTCTGGAAAACATCTCACAAGTTCAATTCGGTGTTGGGCCTTGGGATTTCATTTGCAGTTGAGGTTTAATGTATAGCTGATAGTTCAGGTGACGTAGTCCAAATACTCCAGTTGATTTGATGAGAAAAAACTTAAGTTCTGGTTATATTACAGAGTATTATATCAACCTTTTGTTTCATGGAAATGCAATGTTTGAGAGTCACAATTCTTGTAGTATAATTCTTTTGATGAGTACAACTTTAAATTATCAAGAATTGAAGGGTTTTTTCGAGGGGTAAAGAGAAATTGGAGATCAGAAATTGCAGAAGTTGCTTATCCGTTTTGCTTGGGAAGATATACAAAACTGCATCAAGTTGCTTCAGGGGTATGAAATTCAACCAATGCAGCTCTTTAAGACATGCTGGATTCTTCCGAATAAGAAAGATAGGATAAAGGCAATCATTGCATGTCTTTCAAGTAAGATAATTGTATCTCCTAGAGTAAGAAAATATTCTACTTATTAGTTAACGTCGTTAGGGACATGGAGTGGAGGCTCAAAAAACGATGTTATTGAAATTTGCATGTATTTTGGTCATATCAATTGCCAATATCAAAAAGCACTTGCTTGGAGGATGGGAAGTTGGGATAATGAAGTTTTCATAAGAAATCGAGGTACACCCAAAGCAGACTTGAATGAAGGGGTAAAATAAGACATGATTCAATTTGGTCTCTAGGATCATAGTGCATTGGGTAGGGGTGAGTAGAGGACAAGGAATCATGTAAGTGGCTTATCAGATGACTTCGTTGTTCACGAAGCTGATTCCATTATAATGGGATTAAGGCTCTAAAATTATTAACGTTGTAGTCCTATAGTAAATATTGCTTCTAGATCAAAAGTTTAATGCAAATATCCTCTTTGCGATTGCAAGGGTAAGGCTGGTTGAACCTCTCTGCAGTTCTGTGGTGAATGATCTGTACATCTACCCTTCCCTCCCCCTACCCTGCCCTCCCCCTACCCTGCCCTAGAAACGATTCCTGTTGGAGACATGGTGTTTTTGGGTATAATGTACGGTATCGTATGATAATTAGAGACTTAGACATATGTTATCACTCTAATTTCTAGAGAAGATAGTATGAAGAGAAGTGGGAGGGATTATTCTTAAGCTTGTCTAGAAGTTCATACATATTTGTAAGGCTGAAACTTGTGTCTTCCAGCTCAACAGGAAAATCAGATGAAAATAAATTCTCTGCTACCGTCTTCAGTTTTATTCATCCATGTGAATGCTTTCCTTCTTTACAATGAACATCATTCTGCTCTACAAATCTGTTTCGTGGTGCATAACCTTGCATCATGTTGAGTTAACTTAGAGTAGTTGGTTACAAGAGAAGAAGTGCAAGCATTTGGTATCTTTGGATAGATTACTTTCCTTGATTCCTTGGTCTGTTGACAGGAACCTTACTAGTCAAGTGATGATCTTCTATGCTCCAAACTTAAAATCTAACAAGGTTCGAACATATTGTAAATTTTCCAAATTAGGTTCCTGTTTGAGTTTAGGATGCTTACAGATGGTCATTTCTGACTAAAATATTTTCTGTTTTGTATTTAGCCTTTAGTTCTGAAATCTCCGTCTCTTGATCACCTTGTACTTCTATTTTTTATGTTGTGATCTCATAATGTTTTGAAAGAGTATGTTATGTACTTGATGGTATGACTGCGTTGTTTTCTTTCCCCTTTAGTTTGTTTGTAGTAAACAACATCTCAATTTCAGCAAATCAGCAATCCACCCTCCTACCAAAACCTTAGTAAGCTGTGTGGGGAACTGTTTTGTGTAATTGCTGCTCACTTCTTGCGTTTCTTTTTGCTGGTCTAGCCTTTCTGCATAATATTGATGTTAATGTTTGATTGTTTCTTCTAGTGATTCTCTAACAATTCTTCCCTCATCCCTAAATGGATAAACTACCTTGGGAAGATGGAAACAGAGAAGTGCTGCTATTTGTTTTCTCTTTTTTATTTAGTGATTACCCTTTCATTTGATTGGAATTCATTGCTGTGGTGCTTTTGTTTTTTGGGTACAAGGGAAATTTCGCAGAAGCTAATTTGTAATGTTGATGTTTCCAGTCAGAGGTGTTTGCCGTTGCATTTGCCCTTCTTGCTGCTGGTGCTGTAATTTTGACATTGAATGTACTGCTATTGGTAAGAACCTTCAATGCTTTTCCCCCCTATTATTGTGTAGAGTTGTAGTTATCAAGTGCATGCTACTTACAAATGGGTTTGTAATGGTTTGTCCAGGGTGGACACATTATATTCTTCCAAAGTTTGAGCCTTCTGGGCTACTGCCTGTTCCCTTTGGACGTTGGAGCTCTAATCTGCATGTTGATAGAAAATGTGATTTTCAAGATGGTTATGGTATGTGTGACTTTGGCCTGGAGTTCGTGGGCTGCATATCCATTTATGAGTTCGGCAGTCGGCCCAAGGAGAAAAGCTCTGGCACTCTATCCAGTCTTCCTCATGTATGTATCTGTTGGTTTCCTCATCATTGCTATTGATTGATTCGTGAGGGTGTGCTCGTCAGATATCAGCACCTACATACATATATATATATATATATTTCATGCTGAGCTGGTTCTGATTCTTCGAACAAAATCTTGTTGGCCTGATAGATTATCGATACCCAATTTTGTATAACATTCTATAGCAAATTATATGTGAACCTGGATAACATTCTCTGAATGTTTGATATTATAGTTTGTTCAGTTGAGATAATTTTCTGTGTAATGACAAGTGTTTGGAATTTGTATCTGAAGTTCAGATTTCAACGAAATATCATCTCTGATCTGTACTGATTATTCTTTTGTTTTAGTTCGTTTCGGATGTTCCTTAGGTGATAACACATAAAACTTGTCTCTCTGCAGTGCACTGCACTGCACTGCACCGGACCGGCTTTTAATTTTTAGTTTTTTCTTTGGTCTTTAGAGAGCCACAAAAGGGTCGTGGTGTCTATTTTTATATATTGACCGGGAAACAACAATTGCTATGCGAGGCAGCGCCTTACAACCACATTTGGTTTCACTTACATCATGATCATTTTCCTGTACAGTTAATAAAGTTTCTCTCTGGCTCTTTTGTTTGCTTGGTTCAAAGTTGCAAACTAGCCCTGCATCTTTTTGAAATTGTACACAAATCCATTCCCAATACGGTTTATCATTTTTGAAATTGTACACAAATCCATTCCCAATACGGTTTCATAATCTAATGGGAAAGGTTAGAAGTACACATGGTTTGTAAAGGTATCTTGCACACCACCAGTTAAACAATGCCACCTCACAAATCCCACTAAAAAAGAGGAGGAAAACCACTCTGAAAAATTATATTTTTGGCGCTAAAAATTTTCACCAAATTGCGCCCAAAGTACATTTT